>NW_003303731.1:807339-841561 GCF_000142945.1 Phytophthora infestans T30-4
AATTTCCACCGGAGTCACTGCACTCCCCGCAATCTGCATACGTCTGGCCATACGTACCGCTGCTACCTTTACGCTTCCTTCCTTGTCGTACGTCCGAAACGGGATGACAACTAGCCTTCCGTTATCGCGGTACCTCACCTCGTTACTCTGGAAGTCCATCGTCGCTCCGTGACTTCGCATGAAGTCCACGCCCACCAAGAACTCGTCAGTGCATCCGTCCACAATGCACGCGTCCACACTAATGATCTCCCCAAACACGTTGCTCAAGTTGAACCGCCATACACCTACTACGTCGAGCAGGAACCCGCCGATCCCTTCCACATAGTCTACCAGAGCTTCCATGTCGATGCGATCACCAAACTCCATTCAGTCGGTCCCAGCAATCGTGTACCTGGCGCCACTATCCAGCTTTACATGACGCGGTGCTCCCTCGACTTCCATTCTCGCAGTAGGTAGCCCGTCGTCAGCACCAACATACTTAACGTCACCGGCGTCTTGTCGCTCCTGTGAGGCCTGGGTGGCCGACCGCCGCTGCACCAGACTCACGCGTGCTGCTTCTCTACCCGGGTGGACGCGCACGTCGCCTTCGTGGGCTGCACGACGGCAACTCAGCTCCGCTAGTGCACTCCTTCTATCTTCCAGCCTAGGTGCTCGCCGCACTTCGTCTGCCGTTCGCTGTTCCTTTTCCTGTGCCAGTGCCCGGGTCTGACGACTAGCCTTCGCTCTTCTCACTTGCGCTCGCTTCACCTCTCGATGCTTTTGCCGCCGCTCAGCTCTCCGGCGTGCCACGACGTCGTCAGCACTCTCCACCTTCTCCACCGCCGTTACCCGTCCGTCAGCAGTACGCATCGACGCGCCCTCTCCTGACTGGCCTGCCTCTCCTTCATCTTTAAGCGTCCTCACGTCCCCTTCGCCTCTCACGCGTGCCGTTGCCCGCACCAACCGCGCACCCGCCATTGGAGGTCGTACCGTGGCTATGTAACGCTTCGCCCTCTCTCCGTCCTTTGCCAACACCTCCGCGTTCATCTTCTCCAACACCGCACTTACGCGCGTGCCCTCGTTCTCTCTCTCGCCTTGATCACTCACCCTCGTTGACACCGACGTCTGCTCCTCTGCGCCTTGCCTGTCCTCGGTCGTCACTTCTTCATCCTTGGCCCGCACCGCTTGCCGGGGATCCACCAGTAAAACCGGACGCCGTAGTCCCCTCACCACGTCCGCACCTAGTTTTCCTCAGACTTTTTATCTTCGTCGCGCGGCTTCCGTCGTGCCTCGTTCCGCGACTTGGCCGCGACGTTCGTGCAGTCTCTAGCCAAGTGACCAAACTCCCCGCACGCGAAATACTTCACCCCGTTCGGACACACCGCTGCCACGTGGCCGACTTCTCCACACTTGTAGCAATGAAATGGAGGTCTGCTTGCTACACTTGGCGGCATGGAGCTGTCTTTTTGCCCCGCCGACTGCCTCACAGCTGCTTTCGTCTTCTTTCTCACCGGCCTCGCATCGGATTCTGCGCCACTGGACTCCTCATCCCGATGGCTTCGACCTTTCCGCTCCGGATTCTAACTCGACGTCTGCGCGTCCTGCGTTCTCTTCCGCCCGCTCTTGGTTGCGACCCAGTACTTGCCATTCCAGGTGTGGCCTGGTGGCACGTCCCAGGTACCGGAATAGTCGTTCCACACACCTTGAGGGTTGGTAAACAGAGCCACACCTCCTCCCTCACTGCCGGCGGTGCCTGCGTGTCCTGCCATCGCTGCCATACCAGCCGGAAGACCCGCACCACCGACGCCCGTAATCACCATGGTTTGACCCATCGTCCCCGCCATTGGTACCAGGTATGGGCTGGGAGCGGTCGCCCACGCCTGCCCGATGTTGGACATCCCCAACGCCACATTCTCCATCGGATCGTCGATCTTCGTTGCCTTGGCAACAGCTTTCTCCAAAGTCTTCGGCTTGGGTTTCTGCTGCACCAAGTTCCTCGTAGTCTTGTCAAGACACCTGTAGAACGGAGCTAGTAGTACTCGCTCGCTCACTCGGTTCTTACCGACCACTTCCCGGAGCACGGCCGCGTAGTCGGCGTACGTCTCTCCAGGCCACATCCTCCTACTGTTGACACGCCATTCAGCGGCCGACTTGTCAAGTCGCTCGCCATATCGTCTCAGAAGTGCCTTCTTCAGGTAAGTCCACCGTCTCTTGCGGTCCTTCAGTCTCCGGTCCATATTAACCCACCACCGTGCCGCGTTCTCGATGAAGTATAGTGCCCGGTCAGTCCACTGCCCTCGTCCCGCCTCCTCAGCTCCCTTAAGGGCCAGGTCGACTCGGTTGATCCAAGTCGACACGGACACCTTCGGCGACGGTGTGAACGTGGGAAGCTCTAGCTCCTTCACGCTCTTCCGCCTCGGCTGCTCGTCCAACTCTCGACTCCTACGCCGGTCGTGTCGATCACGTCGGTCCCGTCGTCCACCTCGGTGCGAGCGCTCGGATTCGCTACTCGAATTCAGGTCCTCATCCTCAGCGTCGCTACTGTCGTCACTTGAGCTGCTCTCCTCCTCTGAACTGCTCTCGCTGCTGCTAGGCGAATCGTCGGAAGCGTCGTCGTCATCACTCTCGTCTCCATGGTCATCACTGCCTGATGATCGTCCGGATCTTGTCGGCCTCCGTGACATCGCACGCCTCCGTCTCCCCTCTTCGTCCTCCGAGCCCTCGCTATCACTACGGTGTCGTCGTGATCGTTGCGAACGACCGTAACTACGTCGTATTCTTGTTGCTTCACTGCTCTGCCGTCGTCCGTGGCGTCGCTTCTCGTGCTCGTCCTCGTGCTCAGCGTCGTGTGGAGCAGATTGCAGATTCTGCACCATCGCGCGTAGCTCATCGATTGCCGCCGCCATAATCATCGTATCAGACTGCGGAGGCACCGCTTCACCCGGAATGCTCCTAGTGCCAGCAGCACTCCCAGCCGCTGACTCCTCTCCAGTCTCTCCGTGCGTGTCACCCTGTAACGCACCGGCGTCGTCTTCTCCATCGTCATCCTGTTCGTCGCGCTGTTCCTTCTCCTTTTGAGTCGCTCCTTGAAACTTCCCGATTCGAGGGGAGGTCCTCCTCTTGACCCGCTTCACCCGCGAACTCCTCGACTTCGTTTGCGTCTTCGTACCTGCCATCTTATCTCGTGATGCACGCGTTCCAGTCGTGTTTATCCCCTGTATGACCACCATGAAACAGGCCAATTGTCTTGTCCGGCTGTGGGGAAGGTCGTACAGCTGCACCGTGCTGCGCTGCGTCGTTCGTGTCTGGCAGCCGATGACTCACTGAAATGTACTCTTCTGTTGGCCGACAGGAACCACTTAGTTCCTGCGCCGGATCGTCCACTCACGTGTCCGCTCCTATTTATATTCAGGTAGCTATTAGCCGACTTGCTAATACTACTTCGAGTCCTTCTACGAACTCTCACACTCCTCGCCCACGTCCGTCTCACACTCACGTACGTCTCCTCGCTCACGTACGATTCCTTGCTCACGTCCGTCTCACACTCACGTACGTCTCCTCACTCGTGTACGTCTCCTCGCTCAAGTCGGTCTCGCAATCACGTACGTCTCCTCACTCGTGTACGCCTCCTCGCTCACGTCCGTCTCGCAATGCCTCGTCAACTTGCCGCACTCGTGTACGTCTAATCGCTCACGTCCGTCTCGCACTCGCCACTTGTGTCTCACGGCGCAAGTTTCCAACTGAGCCAGTATCGCGGTCGTCGCACGCTCTTTAGTGAGCCCAAGCTCTGACGTGCTGGCTGACCCAGTGGTACTGCAATGTCACTCACTTCGTTCTGGCCCCCTACATTTCGCATCCAAACGGCCGTAAAGCCACCCTCTCCAGTTCTGCCCGTCCGGTCTTCCATGATCGCGGAGTCGGACGTGAACCACCTGTGCTGCCGATTCACCGTTGGACCATCTGCGTCGTGGCCCACACCAATCGCTGATTCGCTACAGGCTGCTTTATTTACCTAACGTTGTCTAACAGATGATGTCTTGTGTATAAACAGAGAATACACCGGTGCTTTGACTGCGTTCTACGATATGAAGGCGAAGTGTAAATCGTGGATCGAAGACAGGAAGTGGATCGAACAGGACTGGATGAAGATTGACTCTTCGGTGGAACTGTTTTATGGCGAAACCAAAACCGCGGGACTTGCTCCACAAGCAGTACGAGTCTGGCACAAAGCAATTGTCAATGTGATTATGTCGAAGTTTGCATCGAGCCGAGTGTGTACTACATTTGTGACGCGATCAAATACGCTGTGGCTCGGGTTTGACAATATCATCGGCGCTCTCTGTCGAGGCTGGTTGAACGACAGTACGGTGGATTTCTGCCTGGAAGCTATTGCGGGGTCAACTAGACATACCCTAATGCTTTCAACCTTATTTGGAGTGGTGGGCTGGCCAGCAATCCCCAAGACACAAAATACTTGGGGCAAAAAAAAAATCATTGTTCACCCAGTGAACTTGAATGCGAATCACTCGGGTCTAATTATGGTGCGTCAGTTTCACGATGATGCGGCTAAAGCGCTACGGGTAAGTGTGCTCATGTACGAACCGCTTGTCGATGTGGAAGGGAGTGACGGGGAAGTGAGCGAGGGCAAAGAAGGACTTATTGGCTTCGTAAAACGCTGGTATGCTGCTTTCGCCAGTGATTACGAACTGGAACTTAGCCCGACAGAGTGGATTGAGAGACCACAGCAGCCTGACGCCGTCTGCTGCGGCGTCCTTGTCGTAGCACAAAGAAACATATATCTTACAGGAAGTATGCAACTACAAGAACACAGAGTGTCAAAGAGAGATGTCAGTGTTATGCACCTCAGAATTGTAGTGTAGTGATTTCTCCAGGGTTGCGGATAATCGCCCGTCGACAAAGATGCGGCACCGCCCAAGATGTTCAAGCGACGAACCTTCGGTCACGTGATGTACGGTGACTCCAAGGTGCAAGAGACTCGACGGCGTCACTACCGAACACTCAGCGAATATTGGATACGGCCCAGATGTCACTCAATCCAGACTGTCCTTATTGTTAATAATGGACTGGCCGGATTCGCATTCAGCGGCCAAGAACTGACCATCTACGGTACGAACCCTCGGTGGCGGTTGGGATAATTTCGCGGAAGACTCCTCCGCGACTCTTTGAAGGCACGGTCACCGTCTGAAAAAGGGCGCGAGCTGTTAAAGATGCGCATGCGACAGAGCAGACCACGCATGGCGTGCAAGAAGAT
This sequence comes from Phytophthora infestans T30-4, assembly GCF_000142945.1. Classification (NCBI taxonomy): domain Eukaryota; phylum Oomycota; class Peronosporomycetes; order Peronosporales; family Peronosporaceae; genus Phytophthora; species Phytophthora infestans. Next base: position 812,591 of record NW_003303731.1, read on the forward strand.
CCATAACGGATCATAGTTCACTTGATATTTGTAAAGATACTTCGGAATTCTTATGAGGAATAGACCCGAAAGGGCAAACATAAATACAAAACAGAATTTCCACTCAAGCACACAGAGCGACATCAGGCATCAAGGTAAGCGTCTGGTCAAGCTTGTTTGGGTGTGTTATGCCTGCCGGTGAGCGCGAAGCTCTGTAGCGAGGGTTCATCTGGCAAGGCCAAGAGGCTGTGTGCTTTGTCCGATTACTATCGGGAGGTTTTACGTGACGGCTTATTGTTGCCTATTTGCACGACTGGGAGTGCTTGTATTGCATCCCTTTTAAACTTCCAGCCGAGGGTTGAGCACTCAGTGCCCTCGTAAAAGACTTACCCGTGCCTGGTACCCTTCCGCTGTTGGGACCACGAGGATTCATAACACCTATTACCTTTGCTCGTGCTAGTAGCGTGTTCTTATTTCTACTGGTTGGCCTATATAAGTAGCTTACAAGGTTCGGTCTGTCTCGGTGCAAGGGCAGAACCGGGGTCTTCAGGCTCGCCCGAACGATAGTTTGCTATCCTAGCAGACGTATAGTTGTGGGAACGTCCTAGCTACATTTTGTAGCTAGCGTTCACGTGGGAATCCCAACACCCAGCTGGTGCCGCGACCCGGGAACAGATTGTGACCGTTGTGAGCTGTTTGTATGGCCTTCCAGTTTACGAGATACCAAGAGAAGAAGAACAAGAAAAAGAAAACAAGAAACATGGCGAACGGACAACCGACGGTACCAGCTACGCCAGCCAAGTCTGACGGAGCTCGCAACGAGGGTTCAAGTCCGGACTTGTCGGCCGCACGCTTTGCAGCCGCCACCGAGCTTTCGGTGAGCTTTGACGACGAGGCGGACATCGGTCCTGACGCCCACGATTATGACGATTACAAAGACAAGGCGCCGGCCCCAGAGCCAGGCTCAGCAACACCGGAGACGGCCACGCAATCATCCGGGCTGAGCGGGGCGACCAGGCCCCTTTCGAGGAACCTCGCCGACGAGCTAGATGACTTTGCGGGACCAGAACCGGTCTATGAAGAATATGACGATGGGACGGAGGATTTTAAACCTTCGGTGGCGAGTACAAAGCATTCAGCATTGCTGAAAGCACCTCGCCCACCTATCAACGGTGATACACCAATCACCAAGCGCGTTTTCGACCGCGTACAAGCGCTGATGCAGAATGATGAGTGGATGCAGCTGTTCAAGCCCATCTCCAAGAGAAAGGCTGACTGGCCCGCGCTTGCGCAGGAACTTCAATACCCAGTCAACTCGGTGTCGACTAGCCAAGTTGCCGAGGATTCAGTCTCACTACTATTGTCGCTGGGCTTCGATAACGAGACGTACCCATCGACGATGTCGCTTCAAGATTGGCGTCCTCATGAGGCCAGAGCTGCTCTTTAGAAATGGAAGAAGAAGCTTCGGAAGGCATTTGGCGCTGTCGGCATCAACGCTGGAATGCAGCCTGTGAGTTGACCGACCGTTCATGATGAAGGTCCGTCCACGATCCGGCAGCCGCAGCCACCCCAACGACTCGACCATACTTCTCCGACAAAGCGTGGAGCTAATCGTGGTGCCATTGGCACTACCGAAGCATCACCGTACTTTCAAGACTCGCACATGGTTACGCCACGTTCGGAGAGCCGTATGCAACGCGCGGACGCTGGTAACACGGGTTTATTCGGTCGCCGGGGCGGTGAGCGAGTTTCCAAAAGTGGTGCCGGACGTCGTCAAGTCGACAGCAATGGGTAGTCCAGTGACGATGACATTTTGGTGCGCACATTCGACGAGGAAGATCCTCAAGTCGAGTTGATGCGTCAGATGAATGAGCTGGCAACGCTGAGCGACGTGGACCCGACACCGAGGATTGAAACGGCATCACACCGACCATTGGATCGCATCAAGCCGTTCTTAGGCTCTCGCAACAAGATCAAGAACGGTATGCAGTGGCTCCGTGGGTTCGTCTACGAAATGACTGGAACGCACACAGATCCTGAAAAATGGTGCATCCCATTTGAGCTAAGTCTCCGGGACGGAACCATTCATTGGTTCCGTCAGCTTCCGAAGAAGACGAAGCGCAAGTGGAAGCTGTTGAGCGATGCGTTCATCCGCTATTATTGCTCGCAGTTCACGCAGACGGCACTGTCCCGTTACTACTTTGCAAAGCGGGAACGTAACGAACATCCATGCGACTACATAAACAGGTTGAATGGCTACGCTCGGAACGCCCGTATACACGAAAGAACACGTAAAGGAGTTCCTGGCAACGTGCGATGATGACAAGTTGGCGGAGGGTCTCTACCACACTCGAGTCGCCGACATTCACGAGCTCTAAGAGATCATCGAAGATGCTCTCAAGGGCAAGGAGCAAATGGCTAAGCGTGACAGTGAGTATCGATACTCCAAGAATCGGGAAGCACGACGCGACGATGCGTACGCGCGCAACAATCGGCGTGATGACCGTCGCCACGATAACAGTCGCAACAAACCAAGAGTGACGCTCATTGAAGCCACGGTGAACGATCTACTAGCTGAATTTGAAGGTCGCGAAGCTGCTCAAGGGGGTACCGAGTATTCAAATGAAGATCAGAACGCTTACAACGATGTCCAAGACGAGTATAAACGACTTTCAGCCCGAATATACGGATGATGGCTTCTCATTTGACGAAAATGACCGATACCTCGCCGCGGCTAACGAAAATGAGCGCCGGGCAGCCGCTGAAGGCACCTACGCACGTTCAGACAGCGGTCAGACGCGTGGGAACACGCCTGATCGCGAGAATGACTTCAATCAAGATCGCCGAAGTGGTGACCGTGGGTTCAATCAGGACCAACACGGTCGACGCGATTTCAACCGCGACACCAGACGCCCACAGTACGGACCATGCGCGGTTTGCGGTGGCATGAGGCATTCCGCCCACTACTGCAACAAGCGATGCAAGTTCTGCAAAACAACCCCACGATGGTGGACAATGTGAACTTTTCCGCAACTTCCAAGTCCTTGCCAAATTCGTGCGTACCAAAGACACGAAGGAGGAGCTCCCACCAGAGCTCAAGGCCGTCGTTCAGGAACGCCATTTAAACTAGGCAGCCCGCCAACTACAACTGGGTTGGTCCCTATCAGGCTGCCACAGCTAGCCGGGCCTTCAATGAAAGCAGAGTGTATCTCATGGGGCAGAGTGAATGGCCTGATAATTACGTAACAAGTGTGAACGCGACGGAAAATGAAAAGGAGAGGAGTTGAATCCTCGGTGGAGGTGTTGGAGAGAGAGTGGAGTGTGCTAATGCTGATGAGGGCACCATCGAGGGTTCGTTCGGCGTGGTTTCAAGTGCAGCGCGAGACGAGCCCAAGGGTCACTCCAAGATGATGAAGTTGAGCCCTGGCGAGAGACAAGAGTAGTGATCGGCCAAGAAATTTGACCGACGAATCAGAATGAGAGCTCTGGTGCAAGGCGCAGTAGGCGATAAGCGGACGAGGATTCTCCTCGACACGGGAGCTAACGCTAGTGTGATCACTGAAACCTTTGCCAAGAAGTTGCGGCTCCAAGATGTACCTGATCACGGACGCCGTATTGCCATTCAAGGAATTTGCGAAGACAAGGTATCAACGACACGACGAGCATGCGTCAAGATTACGCTCGAATGGGAGATGGTGTACGAATTTGAGATGTGGGTCATGGCACATAGTACAGGCGTCGACGTGGTACTCGAAACCGACTTTATTATCCCAGCAGGGATTCGTTTGGCCCCTTTTTTACGGCGCAGCGCAATTGCCGCACGAAGTTTAAATCCCACTGATCAAGACTAAGAATATGACCGACAGTGAGGAATACGGCTCTCATATTAGTGCCGAGCCACCCGAGCGATTTGACATTCAAGCGCACGAGTGAGGAGAATATCGACTAGCGAAGCGTCAAGTTGAACTAGAAGAGCACGCACTGTGGGTTCGTCGAACGGACAAGTTAATCCCGTCAGTGGCGAGGTTTCGACGTGGACGGCCTTAAAGTATTCGGTTGACCAATGTATCTGACTAAACTGTGTACCTACCAGCACACGACTCGATTGCTATGTGGATACCAGATAGAGATTTGCCGCGAGGTGACGGCTACGTACGTCTGAACTCCAAGAAGTACCAAGATTGGCAAGTGCGAGCAACGCAGTGCTGCCCCTGCGCGACTTCGGTAGCAGGATGACAAAGTCCATCGAGACGATCTGGAACGGTCGTTCGGCTAGTGCGTAGCTAGGTGAGTAACCACGAAGCTGCGGACGGCTTTTACTCGAGCTACAGTCCGGTCATGACTTAACATGCTTTTCCACGTCTGCGTACAGGCCGATCCAAGAATAATCGGACTTAATATGATGGAATGTTCTAACCACATCTTGATGTCCAACTTCTAGCGAGTCGAGACAGTTCTGCAAGACATCCTGAAACACCGTTGTCGATACCACTAGCCGCCGCTTGATCGCTTCTTACCAACCGTGGTCGTACCGATGATTCAATTTAAGATTGAGAAGCACGCCGTCTTCTGACAACACGAATCGGTCAGCATATTTTCAGGCATCTCGAGCTTCCTTGTAATTCAGCTCTTCCGCTTGGTCCAGAAGCACCCTCTTGATGTTTGACAGCCTCTGCTCCTCACTCTGTGCCACCATTATCCGTCTGCGTCGCTCACGCTGTATTGCTACCGGGTCAACATCTTCTGCGTCGGGAAATGCCGCTGGCAGTCTTGGGAGGATGGTTTAGCAAATCCTCACCGATTGAATCTTCGTTGGACACTTCTCGCCGTTCTTCAGACTGATCTTAAGCTTATGTGACCCCCTCTGAGTGTTCATCTGCAAATCTGACGCGTTTCTTGGCTTTCATCTGTCACCTAGTCATCACTGCCATATTACCATAATCGTACTCTGGTGAGCTGCAATCAACCGCATAATTTTCGAAAGTTTTCCACTTTGAAGACTCGCTGCCTGACCGTACATGTACTTGACGCTCCGCCCCACGTGACGAAACATCTACCGAGTTTTCGTCCAGCTCGTAGATCATTTCTTACATATGGTTGAGCGACGCCAGTTCCGACTTGCGAGTTTTGGCCAAGCTCAAACGACTGACCTTCGATTCCAGCGCTTCAGTAGCTAATGAATCCGCAGCAGCGCTGTATTCCCGCACAACATGAAGATATTTCACTGATCGAAGCTTGACCGCGAGCTACTTGTGGATATTCAGCAGCGCTAGCAGTGTCTCCTTCCTGGATGCTATCTCTCCTAGTGATTGTTGAATCGCGAGCCTTGAGTCACCAATGCAATAGCAGCATTGGCACCTTTTAATATCCCTGTGTACTCCGCTTCATTTACAGTGGTGACCGAGAGGTAAGTGGTTGCAGCGATAGCGACGGGCTGTTAACAAGTTGTAAAACAGGATCGACCTCCACCGGTGCTTCGCGGTCTGCCGAGAACTCCGTTTGAAACGACCCATCGGTGCCTGCTCCACGACGTTCCTTGGCCTGTTCTTCTGGTAAACGCATCGTCTCCGAGAATTCAGACCAACCTTCTTTAGGCTGAACGAATCCCCAGAGCACATTGTCGATCATGCGTTGGTAGATCATCGGCGCGTTCTTTTGTCCGAAGGGTATGCGCAACCACTCGATGTGTCCGAGTACGCAGACAAACCCCGACATTTACGTGCTCGCAAGGTCATCATAACGGCCCAGAAGCATCTTGCAGCATCTAGCGAGCGGAACCATAGGTAACACTCTAGATCGGTCAACAGAGCGTCGACTACCGGTATTGCATACTCCATGATTACGATGATGATATTCCCCATCTTGTAATTAATGCAGAGCCGGATGTCCAGCCCGTTCTTTCTCATCACAATCACGATTGGCGATGCCCATGGACTGTCTGAAAAGACGATTAATCCTGCTCTCTACAAAGCCCTTAGCAGCTCATACAGTTTGCCGAGAAATCGTATCGGTACGCGTCGAACACGCTGTTTAATTGGGGGCATGCCCCTGCGTGTTGATATCGCATACTGCACCGTAAGCTGGTGGTGGCAGTGCGTTACCACTAGCAATCAGGATGTGCGCGTGGTTCTTCAGCGTTGCAACCAGACGTTCTCGGCGAGGGGTCGATAGCTGGGGATCAGCAACATTGTGGCGCATTGTAGTCTCTTGTTGTGTTGATTTCCTCAGTAAGATCTGGCAGGAAGGCCATTTTTTTGCGTAGTCTTCCAGACCGATGTTGTTAGCTAGGTGCCCACCGAAATCAAATATTGTGCCCTCCGTTGCTTCATTTCACTCGGTTGTTAACACGCGAGCAACCGACATGTATGTCTCGTCTAACGTTGCGACGGCTTCTTTCCTCAACTTAGTGTCTGTATCCTCTTCGATTAAAACACTCGGTACTAGGCCCATCTCCTTCACCGCCTGGGTTTCAATCGCTGGACCAACTGCCGATACTTTGTTCGTGCCGGTGACTTCTGTTCTTTGCCTTGGGTGACAGCTGTCTTGACGGTCCGGCATTCGCTCCAATCTTGCAATGAACACTCGGTGCCGTGTTCAGCATCTTCGGTATAACGTCTGCATACGCTGGACTAGCCACCAATGATTCGTTCGCCAATTTGGCTGCGCACAAAGCCGGGACAACATCGTGTAGACTGGTGTACCCATCTGATCCAGTGCTGTTACTTGTCGTTCCTGTTGTCACCCCAGACTCGAAACGAACACTCGTTGGCGTGTGCACAGCGTTTACCAAGCTCAGTAGATTGTGTGTACGCGCTACCGAGGCTTCGTTTGTATTATTGGTTCCGCCGCGAGCTGTCGTACAAGTGTCTGAAGGATTACCTGCAAAATTGGACATCATTCGAGTCCCCGGCTGTCACCCCAGACGCCAGACAGGTTTCCGCTCGCTCACGCTCCTCCATGATCGTCTTCCAGCGCTCTGCACACGTCAGATGACCCCCATAGTTCTTTAGCGAGTCTTCAATGGGCCTTGCTAACACCCCACGGGATTCTGGATAGTTTGCTCGCGCTACTGCCGAAGGCTGAGTCGCGAGCCATTGTTCGTAGATCTCACACTCCAGCCGGAACAGCTCGCGGTCTCTGCAGCCTTCATAAGCCACGGTTTCAGAGCTCGTTCACGAGATTCGTCTTTGACAAGGCTATGTCGGATACGACTGCGCTGAGAGTAGCTCAAGTTTCTAAATAATGTGTGTACCAACGACTCCGCGACCCACGCTTCATGAGCGAAGTATTCCAAGCATTCGTTGAGATGATGCAGTCAAGGCGAGCGACTTAGAGCTATCAGACACGGGCTAATGGACAGCAGGAACGCTCGATGAAGTCGGTGATGGGTTCCGTTCGAGTGTACGCGGAAGTTCCTCTGCAGCAGGATTGGGACGAAATCGTCGAGAAGCTGGTTTTTTCTATTAATACTTCTCAGGATACTACAAGGAAGGAAACACCGTTCTACCTAGCTCACGGTTGGGATGCGCAGTCGACGTTGCGGGCGATGTCGTCATCAGTCAAAAGAGGACTCGGCAGGCAGGCTGACGCACTGGTGTGGCGACGCGAAATCAATCGACAACACGAGATCGCCCTCACTATGGCCGAAGATTATCAGGCTGGTGAGAAGATGCGACGGGCTAAGAAGCATAATGATGCCTTGTGTCGACTGGAAAAAGCTGCTGTACCCAACCAAGTGGAAACGAACACTCGGTGGACCCACCAGGAGATTCCGAAAGGGCAAATCAATGTAGGAGCCCCACCGAGATCTCGTTTTGAGATTGAAAGCAGGGTGTGGCTGTACATGGAACGCGTCAAACCAGGCCTGAGGAAATTAGGTCGAGGAGTTGTTGCCTGAAGACAGTTGGGAACCAGATCAAGTTGCCGGTGAGTTTGAAGTCGAGGCCATCCTCGACGATAGAACACCACTATTGACGAGCACGGAGCGACCTGTACGCGAGTTCAAAGTCAAGTTAGTTGGCTGTGAAGATTCAACTTGGGAACCAGCATCCAACTTATCGTGTGGAGGTCTACTGTACGACTACTTGCGAGCCAAGAAAAGCGAGAACCGGCTGCATATGGCACAAGTGGCGGACGAAGATTAGCGTGACTGGATCACATGTGAACTGTCCACAGGGCGATGCAGCCTGTGGTAACAGACGAAAAAAGGTTACTGCAACAACAATTGTATATGCATTTGAAGAACATCGTGAGCATGATTAAGTGTGGAAGTGGATTAAGAATAAGAAGCCATGAATGCCAACAAAAGTGCGACCACTGAAAACGAAACCTCGCTGGACCCCTCAACAGCTAGCCGGAACGTCGGAGAACGTGGTGGGACATGCAGTGAGGATTCAAAGCGACTCCAATTGTCTGGCAGCAGCGGCCAAGAGGGTCAATGAAGATGGGTCTTCACTCTCCTTATCCTCTTCGTCGGGAAGCTGAGCTGTGGTGCTGGGGCCGCATCGGAAGCCTGCGATCCCTCGGCACCAGCTTCAGCGGGCGTAGCAGTCGGAACGGGATGTGGATTAACCGGTGGCGAGTCGAAGAGGTCGCGCCAAGTCGGAATAAGCTCGGGTGGAGTCAGAGCCAGATCGACCCACGAAGCGCGTGCCGCGAGTATTGAAAAACTCGGGATTGCGCTGGCACGGGGAGTACGTGGTGCGGTACGGATGCTGGTGCGGCGCGTTCATCCATCCAGTACGCCACGGCTGGCGACCATCAAGAGCCGGAACTTCGGACAGCCAGGCAGACGTCCAAGGAGCGGGTGACAGGTTCTCGATGGGGAGCCACGGCTTTGATGGCTCCAAGAGCAGCTTGGGACGAATGAACGGCGGATGAGAAGAGCCACAGGAAACTGAGTCACGACTCCACGCCATGTACTGCTCACGACACTTGTTGCGGAGACGATTGGCACGACGGTCGCGCTCACTGAAGAGCTTCTTCAAAAGAGCTCTTTGTCGTGGTTGACATTCTTGATTCCTCGATGAGACCTCGCTCAATACCCGCCAACGGAAGCCAGTGAAGACTCTCCCATAACGCGAGCCCGAGGTCATCCTGCTTACAGCCATCACCTCGAAGATTCGCCCAGATCATTCTGAGACGGGTCTCAACTGGGGCATGTTTGGAGATGGGGCCGCTTGGGTCGAAACCGATGGCGTCGAAGAGACACGGCTGGAGGGGATCGAGCCGCCAGAGTTGCTAATAGGGATGATCCGGATTCGTGTAGTCGAAGAACGCTTGGAGACCTTCCAACGTTGTACGGATGATGATTTCACCGGCTGGTTCAGGAAGCGTCATGCTCAGAAGCATTATTGACGATGGGCTACCTCTATCCACGAGTACGTCACGATCCCAGCGAAAGTTTAAGGTTATGTGGGTCGGGTACGATGACCCTACCTGGGAGCCACTGTCGAACTTATCGTGTGCAGGTCTCCTGTTTGACTATCTACGTCAGAAGAAGCGTGGAAACCGTCTGCAATGGTGCAAGTTGCAGATGAGGATTAACAGCTATTGCTCCAGATGTTACACCAACTTGGCGGACGCCACACGCTGAGTTAAGATGGAATGCTACTGTGGCGAAATTGCATTTACTGAAATAATTATGAAATGGAGTCATGAGCGATACCTACGGTGATGACCAGTCGAAAGAAAAACTAAAAAGAAGGCGATCCAGACTCCAAATGAGGTGAACTCGACGGAGACATCTGCGGCAAATTAACGGACTCGTTGATTGGAGGGCTGCGGCGGAATCGGTGTAGACATCGCTCCCTGAGAAACCGGTAAAGGATATGCAACATCTGCGGCCGTAGCGGGAAGTCATCGCCGAGCTCGCTAAGGCGACTGACGCAGAGGTAGACGGAATAGGAGCCGGCTCAGAACCCGACTCGGCTGACGTAGGATGAGGCAGATCTGTCCCACCTGGAAGAGGGGTGCCGAACCGAGACGTACTCAGGGACACACCGCGGAGGTTGGGAGAACACAGCTCATAGTCAGCCGAGTCGTCATCAGACGCGCTTTCGTCCTCTGAGCCGAGCTCACCGACGGAAGACCCCGTGAAGATGTGAATACCTTGACGATTCAATCGAGGCGGGGCGCCCTAGGCGAAGGGTGGAGGCGCTTGTTCAGCAAAGTCGATGTCTCCTTCGATAGCATCATCAACAACCTGGGGGTCCATACCGCGCGGAGCAAAAACCAAGAAGTCCACGTTCCGAGCACGGAAACATGTATTGTACGGGTGAACAGCTGGGTCCGTCAGCCACCAAGCTCGCCAGGGCTCGGCTCGACCCACGTCGTGCGAACACTTAACCCAATCACTGCTGGTCGGAACCCACGAGAGGTTGACCGGAGAATTAAGAGGAACGGATGGATCACAGTATACCACAGCATCCACGAGAGGAGCAGGCTCGCCGCCGATCTTCTGTGTGACCGCCGAGTAGAGATGGTCGTAGACAGTGACAGCCAATGACCTTCGTGTGTCACTACGGCGTTTGTGCTCGGGTTTGTACAGCTCGTACACTTCTGTGAGCTGAGCAGTTGTGGCTGTTGGATTCAAGTCAGGGTGGATGCCCATTGACTCGACGATCCAGTGGCGACGCTCGTAGAGGGCTACAAAGAAACGGGTCACTTGTTCATCCGTAGTGATAGCCTTCCCCGCCGAGTCCAAAGGACTGTCACCACGGAGTTTCACCCACATATCTCCAAGAACCTGCATCACGGTACGAGGTCGAGTCTGTGAAGCCAAGCACCGCCGAGCTTCCTCCGGAACCGACGGAGAAAAGAAGAAGGGAAGCTCGGGAAGCATCCGCCGAAGGCGCTGACAGATATGACTCGGATCGAAGACAGCCATGAAAGTTGTATTCCTCCAAGAGAGCACGATGTAGGCGGTACACGACTCTTACCACCGACGAGCTCCAACTGCACCCCGCCAGTCAATGTGTCCAGTAATGCGTTCTAACAGCGGGTGGAGCCGAAATGCCTAAACGGCACTTCGCGGAGTTTAGCCATGTGAAGCGTCAAGCGAGAATCCTTGGAAACTGCTTGCGAAGCCCGTATCCGCAACGTCGCCAATGGGAGAGTGAGCGCGCATGGCAGAGTAGCTGGCGTTAGTCGTGGGATACGCAACATAGTCGAACTCGGCCGAGACAGAGCAGATGACACAAGGGCCACACTCGGCGAAGAAGAATCCAACGGAGATTGAGCAGGAGTCACGTCGGGTGTTGGCACCGACTGTCGATGCTAGTGGTGTCAATGCTTCTTGTGGTGAGCGTCGAGGATCTGAATAAGGGTTAGACCTGACTTGCGGCGGCGACAGCGAAGTCGACGGCGACCGCGACGTGAAACCTACCTACGTCTTGGGATGTCGTGATGTCGATATCCGAGACACACGAAGCCTCGTGTGGAACTATGTTACCCTCCTAGGAAGCGCACCCCACGTCTTCCTCTTCAGTCATGGTCTGGTCGACCGCGTGTCGCACTGTTTTACCCACAGAGAAAGCTTGATCAATGCCTTCCTCCTTCGTAAAGGTTTGGGCGACCGTGTGTAGAAATGTGTTTCCCATCTTGGACACGCTATTACCAGCGTCCATGACAGCTGCATCTATATGCGGAACTATGTTACCCGTCTGTGGACCTAAGTTACCCACTTGACCGCCTAGCACCGCCACCATCGAAGCCTCCTCGGAGCTGTCATATGCGGAAACGGCTCCCAAGCGTCCGCCGGACGCCTCGGTACCCTATCAGCCCTTGCGGGCGCCCAGATACTGACAGAGGTGGGAACACGACTCAACAATGCTCTGTCGGACATCGCATGGCGACTGGCACCAATTGCCTTGCCTCAGTCGACCCAAGGCTCGTGTTACTCGAGCCAGGGCATGCCCAGGATCAAAGCATATGGACTCATGTTGAGAGCGGTAAACTATTCTGAGCTGTCGAAGTCTTCAAACTCGACATCCAGGTTCATCTGGATGTCGGGGACCGTGACTACCTTTTCGTCGGTAAGGTGCACTGACACGGCTCCGTTGCCGCTGCTTTCTTTAAAAGCATCGACCAACTTGTCACTTTTACGAGCAATCGTCTGGCGGCGTGCAAAGTTTCTTTGACGCCCCAGAACCGAATACATTCTCAAGGGATGATCATATTCCCGTAGACAGCTGTGAATTCCAAGCAGCCCATCGCTGCCCTTCGCCGATTCGAGCATACGTAGACTCGCAGGAGCTAAGTCCCCGTGGTACGCACCACCCGCGTACCGCTCACGAAGACTGAGATCTTCTCCAGTTGGGCGCCCCGCCCCTACTGTTCTCCACCGGAACACATTTAAAGAGAAATTGAAAATTGACAGAGCGGAGACATCGGAGACAGTACGCAGAGCGGCGACGCCAGCGCAATGCTGGCGGTGGTAACAAGGGCAAGCCCAGGATCGTCAGGTGCGCCACGAGCTCTGGATGTACTGCGAAGACCGACACGGCGTCTACCGGCTCCCAAGACACCAAACGACAAAGTGACCAGCGCACATGCGACTTAGAAGGCTTAAAACTTGTGGCACTTGCATCACCGACGCCAGAAAACTCTCGAAGGCGACTTCGTGGCGCAGTGGTCAATGCCTGTGGCTTTCCGTCAGGACACTAGGGTTCGATTCCCACCGGGCGGATCCAATCACGCACACGAGTGTTGTTTTCTGCCAGTGCGGACGTCTTTGGACAGCTCGTAGACATGAGACTTGCCGACATAAGTCAACGCTTGAGCAACCCAAGTGAGCATGGCGTTGTCACCTCTGGTGTCACTAGAAAACAGGTACTTGTTGACCACGATGTTGTCTCTGGTAATCGAAGTTACTACAACTCATTCGTAGTGGGTCGGGTTGGCAACCCACCGGTCACCAGCTCGATGTCGCCGATGATTTCGTGTTTTCATCCTTGCACTGACAAGTCGTGTTAGTGTTCGCCGCGGCTCACGCCGGGTTTGTTACAGATAAAGGACAGCGACGTTGTCGCTGCCTCAGCATCGCCCCAAATGTCTACTTCAACGCTCTCGTTCGTCTTGGCCACGGACCGCCCCACGGCGTCATTGCGCTTGGTTTCGTTGTCGCGTACAACGTCTGGAACATCACGAAGGAGGGTTCACGTAGTTCCTATGTGTCATCTTCCTCGCGATACCCAAAACATTGAGCTCGGTGTCAATGTGCGGCTGGTATCGAGCGATGTACCGGGCTGCGACGTGTTAACACTTCCGTCGGGTCTTTATGAGCCACAATGTGGTCTATAATCTAGCGAGCATCACCCGCCGAGTTAATGATCGGCGCTGGACCTTCTCCCCGGTACTACATACGTCCTGTGCGTTTAGGGCGTCGTCGCTGTCACTACCGGACGGTATCTGTACTCTCGTCGTGGCCTGGAACCTCGTATGCAGTAGTGCTTGAGGTGACCGACGTAAAAGGTCGGGTGAAGCCGTCGCGATGACGGGATATCAAGAGTATAAGCCTGACCAACCGTCTTAATCACATGAAACAGATCGATGAAGCGCGGTGCAAGTTTACTCGCCCAGGTTCGTGACAGCTGATGACCTAATATCCTCGGTGGAAAGAAGTACACGATCACCGATCTTGAAAAAGTCACGTTCTTGCGACCGTGCTTGTCTGCGTGATTGTTCACTGTGTTTTGCGGTGCATCACGGACGAACCTTGGGATTGATTGTCGCTGCATGAAAAATTCCGTAGCGGCCGAGCGATCGGCTGGAAGCACCGAAGGGTTCGGCGTATAATTGGCCGTGTTCGCTTTCTGCTCGCGCGTTTTGCCACCAGGGTCGATCAAGTTCTCCACTGCTCATTTCAAGATCGGTGAGGCGAAGCATTGAGGTGACCCGATGATTAGCTTCGACTGAGAGCGGGTCATGGCATTCACACTGACTACGTCCGAAGATAACTCTGAAGCTGAGTGCGCTTGCAGACCCTTCAACACCGATGAGGCTACCGGTGCGCGCTCATGCACCGGTTCACGTATCGGTGGGGATCACGACACTGGCTCGTTGTCTGCAGAACTAGCCGCAATTTGGCTTCAGCATCGAGTGAAGGAAATTCTCCTTCACTAGGGCTGGAGCCGCTAGCATCCGTGGGATGTCCCACGGCGAGAAGTGCCGAAACACGTGCGTTGTTCACAAAGAATGGCGTCAGGTCCGTCGAGGATGCCCGGTGTTGCTGAGAGCGAATTCACCAAGCGGCAGGAGCGAACACCATCTCGTATACAAAGTGCGGAGGACATCTTCAAAGACTCGGTTGATGCGCTCTGCTTGTCCATCTGGCTCCGGATGCGCTGCGGTTGACATCAGCAGGTTAGTTCCCAATAGCTCGAATACGCGCGAACAGAACGCAGATGTCAAGTGCGGGTCGCGGTCGGATACGATAGCCTCCGGAAGGCCATGGTAACGCAATATCACATATGCGAAGTGGACCGCGGTCCCTTCCGCGGTGATCGAGTCAGCCACAGGAACGCGACGGACCATTTCACTGAAGCGATCGACGAACACAAGCACGCCAGGCTTCCGTGGTGACGAGGGCGCGATGCCGAAGCAAGTTTGGCCCGTTGACATGTTTCGAATGTGCGGACCCGCGTATCCACTGGTGCCATGTGGGGCCTATAGAAGTCGCTCGATAATGCGGCGTATGTCTTCTCGCGACCGAGATGTTTTGCGGTCGGAGCTTCATGGTACTTGTGGATGATGCGCGCACGGAGGCCAGCGTCGTTTGGAACGACGACTCGAGGTTCATCGAGCTTGTTGACGCTGTACTTCACCAAGTTGCGTCCAGTCAATACCGATCGATCTGATTGCACGTGGACCTTGACAGGGCACGCAGCGTATTGTTATCGGGAACGCGTAGATGGTTGTAGATGGCACCGTATATGGGGTCGCCATCGTATGATGTTGCGATCTCGTCATTTAGCAAGAGCGTGGGTGTTTTTAGCATCAAGTGGATACCCGACGCCACGCAGACTGCACACCGTCATCATCCTCATCAGTCACCTGATGGCCTAGCGCTAGCCCAGACGACGTAGACAGCGCGTCGGCAAGATTGTTGTTCCTTCCCGGTTGTTGTGGACGACGAAGCTGTACTCGCAGAAGAAGAACAGTGAGCGGGACATCCGTTGCTACAAGTGGTGACTCTTCATCGCTGTTGACAGCGATGCGTAATCTGTTTAAACGGCGAGCGACTGCTCCCCGAGCACATACACTCTCAATTTGACCTGTTCGCGTCGCCAGGGGCTCCTTGTCGTGAAGTGGGCATTTCCTTTCGGCTGGCTTCAGCGGTCGCGACAGACAGATGATAGCGCGTTCATGCTCTGCATCATCGAATTGCATCAGCGCACAGCCGATGGCAAAATTTCTAGCGTCGCAGACGACGTGGAATCATCAGCAAGCGATATCGGAACAGATGCCAAGCTTCTTGTCACCGAGTCGAACGCGAGCTCCGACTGCCGCTCCCAGACCATATCCTTCTTCAGCGGCGACGACAGCGATTGGGTTAACCCAGCCTTGTCCTTCGTGTACTTGTGCAGATAATTGGCTCTCCCAAGCCACTGACGCAACTCAGTGGGGCTTGTCGGTGTTGGCCAGGAACAAATAGACGATACCTTCTCAGGATCCACACGCACACCATTCTTGCTCACGTAGCATTCCAGCACCGCATCTTCGGTGCACAGAAGACACATCACTTCTGGTTTGCGTAGCGTTGTTCTCTCGCATCACCTGGAATACCTGTGTGGTGTTGGAAATCCCACGTGAACTCTAGCTACAAATGTAGATAGGAAGCTCCCACAACAATACGTCTACTAGGATAGCAAACGATCGTTCGGGCGGACCCGAAGATCCCGGTTCAGCCCTTGCACCGAGACAGACTGGACCTTGTAAACTACTTATACAGGCCAACCAGTAGAAATAAGAACACGCTACTAGCACGAGCAAAGGTAATAGGTGTTATAAATCCTCGTGGTCCCAACAGCGGAATGGTACCAGGCACGGGTAAGCCTTTTACGAGGGCACCGAGTGTTCAACACTCGGCTGGAAGTTTAAAAGGGATGCAATACAAGCACTCCCAGTCGTGCAAATAGGCAACAATAAGCCGTCACGTAAAACCTCCCGATAGTAATCGGCCAGAACACACAAACTCTTGGCCTTGCCGGATGAGCCCTCGCTACAGAGCTTCGAGTTCACCGACAGGCATAACGCACTCAAACAAGCTTAACCAGATGCTTACCTTGAAGCCAGACGTCGCTTTGTGTGCTTGAGTGGAAATTCTGTTTTGTATTTATGTTTGCTCTATCGGGCCTATTCCTAAAAGGAATCCTAATTATGTTTACAAATATCAAGTGAACTTTGACCGTTATAAATCTTCTTGCACGCCAAGCGTCGTCTGCACTGTCGCATGCGCTTCTTTAACAGCTCACGCCCTTTCCCAGACGCTGACTACCTTCAAAGAGTCGCGGAGGCTTCCGCAAACACATCCCAACCACCACCGAGGGTTCGTACCGTAGATGGTCAGCTCTTGGCCGCTGAATGCGGATTCGGCCAGTCCGTTATTAATAATAAGGACACACTGGATTGAGCGACATCTGGACCGTATCCAATATCCACTGAGTGTTCGGTAGTGATTCTCTTGCACCTTGGAGTCCCCGTACATCATGTGACCGAGGGTTCGTCGCTTGAACATCTTGGGTGGTGCCGCATCTTTGTCGACGGGCGATTATCCGCAACTCTGGAGAAATTACTAGACCACAACTGCCCCTGTGGCACTGGAAGCCACGGTACTGATGCCCGTTGTAACATTTCTTCATTCTCCAATTCACCATCAGGTCGTAAGATGTCCAAGCGTCTCAATCGGGCCGTGACTCAAGTATTCCAGTGTCTCCAACCCCGCCGACGACGTGAGCGTGAGCAGCTGGAGGTAAGTCAGCACATCTTCCCTGTGAATCATCGGTACCTTGCTCTTCACCATGTATCTCTCGCCTTGTTTAACAGGAATGCGGCACCGAGGTTTCGAACGACCCTCAGCCTGCCCCACTTGTGTCGACAGCAGCTTCATCAACTGAAAGTCCGACATTTACTGTTCTGGAACCTTCACCTCCTGCTGCAGCTCCCGCAGCACTTCCTGTCACACCTGAATCTATGAAGATGGCTCCTACGGTTCCGCCTGCACCTGATGGTGGCTCTCCACCACTCACCGAGAATTCGTTGCGCGCCATGGTACGGAGGCGTCAGTCGATCACATGATGACGTCAACTATTCCGTACGTGACCGCAATGGCTCGTCATCAAGTGCAGCTCAACGTTGCGCCTCCTCTTCACGGCGATGTTCGCACTCAACGTCGTCTCGAGACTGCGATGGACTTCGACGAGGTTCTCGGTGCCGTACCGCCTTTCCCTGATACGCTAGCGGACCTGCCTGACCGAATCACCAGTCTGGAGCGTCAGTTATGGGCCGCCCAGACCGAAGCCGCTGCCGCCGTACTTTCGGTGGCTCCCGAAATCATGGCTCGGCAGAACGCGGAGGCGTTCCTGAAGGCTGTTAACGCTGAATTCGAAGCTCTCCGTATGGATGTCAAGATTCTCCGTGCGTCGAATGCAAAGAGCGATGCCATGCTCTTGCGTGTACAGTCTTCCATGGAACAGCACTCAGAAGAGCTGAAGCGCCTGCACTGCGAAGTCCAAGCACGGGACGCGTTCATTACTACCTGAACACGAAGTTAGCTAGAGAACGCGAGGTGTACAAGTCTTCAATTGGTGCAAATACTGAGCAAACTCACTCTCCTCTTGGTCAAGCTCTCCAAAGGGAAGTACATCGACAATGACACGCTGAAGGTCCTCAAGAACCAGCAGACTCGCAACACCCACCTTCACCAAGGCAACCGTACGCTCCGCGCACACGTGAGTTGGCCGGTATGGATCCAGAAGTCCTGCGTCTGGCTGATGATGGTACGTTCCACCTATTGTTCTTTCCACCGTGGGTTCAGCAACTAACGTTCATTCGCAATCGCTTGTGACAGGCCTCACCGTAGGTAAGCTGGATCTGGACGCGCTGGACTTGGACCAAGAGACGATGGTTGCTTTGCAACGTATACAGGCTGCTGCCGCGTCTTCGCCTGACCCCAGGATCTTCGTGTAGCCTTAGCGCAAGCTGCTCACCACGTGGCTCATGGGAAGCTTCTCAAGCGACTTCGACCAGGTCGGACTACGATTCGGACGACTCCGACGAAGATAAGGCTCCCATCCCGACCGACAAGGCCAGTACGCCTATGGCAACTGCTGGTCTCGGTGATGCGCCACCTGCCGACCCTTCAACTCCCAAGACTTCACGTCGCTCGCTATGTAGTCCAAATGCGTGGCAGCAGGCCGCTCCGAAGAAACACCAGAAGACTCGCCTTCGATCTCCTGGCAAGTCGCCTAGGTGTCACTCGAAGGCTCAGTCGCAGTCTGTGCCGTGGTCTCCTCGGTCATGGTTGCCACCTCGCAAGCCAGCGCCGCCCTCTACTGTACCGCGTTCTCCACCTTCGCGTCAGCCGCCTCCTGCTCTTGTCCACCTCAGCGGTGACCAGCGTGACGTGGAAATGGTTGACGTTGGTTCGAACGGCGTCCTGTAGGCTCAAGGTACCGCCACCGAGGCTTTGAGTAAAGATGTTGGCTCTGGGGCTCACGACAATGTCACCAAACCTTCCGACGCGCCTTCGTCTCCACCTCAGGGTGCCTATAACGTGGCTAAGCCATCTGCGTCTACGATTTCTTTTTCTTCAGAGGATATACGCGCTGCCGAACAGGCCTTGCGTGAGGCAGAGGATTTCCGGCTCATGTTTGGCTCGGATGACGAAGATGATGAGGTGGTCAACACCGTCCAATCGGGCAAGATTGTTACATCGTCTGCCGCGACTGCAAAGACGACTGAAGTCTCGGGCGTGGTTTCGACAGCAGGGCTTGCCCCTGTTGAAGCTGCACCACAAGCCTCCGAGCCTTCAAAGCCGGCTCCGACTATTCCAACGGCTGCCGTACCAAGTGTTCCCTCGACTGATTTTTCTATGGAGATGGATGACGATGGCAATGATGATGATGGACGGAACGATACCTTCCACCCCAGCGTCGACTTCGATTACCACCGCAAGCGTTGTGCTTTGTCGAGTCCTACCGGTCGCCAGTCGAAGAAATTCAAGAAACATCACAAGAATCACAAGAAGGCCAGGGCCAATCGATAAATGCCGCGAAGTGTGGCGATAACCCGGCGGCGAAGATTAATCACTCATCTCATCGTCGAAGCCAAAATTTCCGCATGGAGGCTTCTCTTCTTGGCAGAAGGATGGACATCCTTTCCCGCCAAGTCAGAACCTGAAAGGCTACCCGCTGAGTTCCCCAGCTGCAAGGCTCGCCGAGCCGACGGAGGGTGCAGAACTATTACCAGGCCCTAAGACCTCGTCGTCAGAAGCGTCAAGGTCCTCGAGCAGCTGAAAGGTCACAGTGCGGACAGCTGCGGCGGATCTCCGGATGTAACGCACAGAAGGAGACGTCAGCGCGGCCGAGCTCGCAGGGAGAGACGGTCTGGGAACACTCGCAGCCGAAGTCACAAGGTCGGTCGGTGGGGTAGACACACTAATACCTCGGGATGGAGCGGTCTCAGCCGAGACGTGAGATGACCGAGAACTAGACGACAGCCAGATGTGCACAGTTCCTGTTGACGCGACGCTTGGAGGAGCTCGACTGGAGTAACTCAGCTGAGCTAGGGGACTTCGAGACATGCGTGCAAACCCTCGCAGCCGTGACAAGTCAGCCAGCCAGTCCACCTGAGGTCGGGCTCGGCGCTCGGGTCACCGCAGACTGTACAGATCCGGAAGAAGGTAGACCAGAGCTCAACGACAGTGAAGCCGTGACATTAAAAGAGGCCACCGACGATGGTTGGGTAGCCGTGACTGACGACGTCAGCATATGACTAGAAGGCGGAGGCCCCACTAGAGTCGACGAACCAAACGCAGGAACTGTGTCATCGGCAGGCATAGACATGACAAACTCGTATTCGCTTTGCTCGAAGCTTTAGCCTCGTCTTCCGCGCAAGTGGAGACGGCTGGCTGTGTAGGAGAGCTCAACTGAAGGTGACAAACCTTCTTCCGCCGAGTTCATCTCGACGGGAGTCGGTGGAGAGAGTGGCGCCGTGGGTTGTGCTGGAGAAACAGACGAGGAGCGTGAGGAGCTGTCGATGAGCACCAACAGAGCCAGCGAACGTACCGAAGATGGTGGTGGGGGGCCGCGAGATGCCATTAGCCGAGTATGGACCAACGGTGGCAGAACTAAATGAAGGATTAAGACACTCATCAGCTCGGCTCGTATCATAACCGGGGCAGCTGTGGTGTAGGGATTTCCAGATTCGGCCAAACGTCAATCTACTTTAGACCAAGAATCGGCTCGGTGTGGTAGTCCAGAGCTTGGAACAAATGATCACGGTAAGTACTCAGCGATCTGTCCGGATGATGTTATCCGGATGGCCGCTGAGCTCAACGGTCGCCTGAACCCAGCAATAGAGGTCCGAAACGACTATATTTCACTAGATATTTGTAAAAGAAGCATAGGATTAAATGGGGGGGGGCGAAAAGGCTCCCAGAATATAACAGAGCAGAATTTGCCTAGTCCATGACACGTGTACATTCTTCCGGTAAGTCCCTGCATAGGGCTGGATTATGTCTGCCGTTGATACTCTAGAGGCATATCTTGTAGGGTATTGACTGGTAGCGCCAACACATTAGGTCGGTCTGGGTAGGCCAAAAGTCTCGCTATGCGCGAAAGAAAGCCCCGCGAACTTAGAGGGCCGGTACGTTGGATAGCCTGGGTGCCGTGGCACTTCTAGCTGAGCAGCCTCTGCGCTCGGTGACCTGTAAAAGCGCTCGCGCGCCGTCGTCCACCTTTTTGTGGAGGGAACGGGGTGGTGTGAACGAGCTCCGCCGAGCCAAACTCGATGGAGCCTCGGAAGTGCTCTGACTTTATTAGTCGGAACTCAGTGGAAGTGAGCCACTCGTCTGGCGCGGCTCGGCCGAACCGCAAGACGGCCTCCCTCTGCGCAGGCCATACAAGTGCCGACCTAACTCGGCGATTTGTTGTGGTATGTGTAAGGAATCCACATCTGACGGTATTTGTGTGTTCTACTACACCACACACAGCGGGCCAAGCTCTCGGCTGAGCTTAAGGCTATGGTCTCGGGATCGCTGTACGCATCGGTATCAACGGGCTGCGTGACAACAGGAGCAACAGCGTCATTGCTGCGATGCTCCGCCTCCCAAGGAACGTCATCCTCATCTTCTTCCCGAGGAGTACCAGCCTGTTTGTGGCTGTACTCTTCTTGGATGTGTCGCAATAATCCTCCTTAGGCCGAGGTCGTGTATCTAGCAGGCCGACGTAGGAACTTAGGTTTATCACGTAAATGTAAAGTCGTAGTTATATTCTTGAGCACTTCTCTTGTAAGAAGAAAAATCACGTCTGAGCTTCTACCTAAAGCTTCAAACTGAGCTCTAAGCTCTTTACCTTTCCGTAAACCACTACCACGTGGAGGTCCAACGTAAATTCCCACCCTCGTCGATGGCCAGGCGTTCTACTTTAAGCCTGGAACGCCGCCGATTGGGCCGGAGGGCACAGTTGCTTGGACGTGGCCTGCGACTTCTGCAGCAAGAAGATCTTCCGAACGCAGTCCGAGAGAATGGCAAGGCCGCCTTCCAGCTGTGTACCGTGATAATTCTCCCCGACTACTACTCGGTGTCCTCGCCGAGACGTCTTGCCCGACACGGGCTCCACGGTACCATCAGCCACTTCAGTGGGCCGCCTTCCAATGGCGTTCCCTGATACTTAATTCCACGCAACCGCTCCACGCTGACACGCTCGCGCCCTTCTCGGCGCTCAAGTCGCCCAGCGAGTCCTTCCCAGCATTGCTCGGCTCTCAGTCTCGGCCCTCGTTCTTTATCAACACGAAGCCCCCAATAGTTGCGAATCAGATGATTGTAGTAGCTGACCATCAGCAGCGAGGCGTTCCAGTAGCAATACCACGTAGAGATCGCCATGAAAATGTCCACAATCAGCACCACTAAAGCCACGCCCATCCAACCATGGAGCACCCCCTCAGTATCTTCATACACTAGCCGCGGCACGTAGGTCAGGATGGATAGAAGCAGCGTCGTCAATAGGTATCTACAACGAGGTCACCCACTCTATCAGCAACAGCAACGGTAGCCTCCTTCGTAGCACGCACGTATCTTCCGATAGCCGCCCACAGTAGCCGTACCGCTTCAGGCAAGAACAGACACCAGAAGTGATGGAGCGCCTCGGATCACTTCAACCAGAGCCCCCCACGATCCCAAAGCGTACTTCGTAGTCTCTCAGCACAGCCATCGGTATCAAGAAAGCCAGAAGCAACAGGAAAGTCGCGAGCTCGGATGGCGGCAAGGCGGGAGCGTGCGCGTCGCGGGCCGCTCCAACGAACTGATCACCGCACGTGTAGAAGCAGAAGTAGAGCGCTTGAACGTTATGCTCTAGGCCCGCCAGGAACACCCACGAGACGTTCCGCAAAGGCGTGGTTACCACCCACGTTACGATGCCCATCACCGCACTGCCCACAAGTCTTAATACGACGCCATCCTCGATCTTCGCTAGAGGAGTCGTCACCTCCAGCCAGGTAACCCAATGGGTCATCAGTCCGGACGATCTCCAAGTGGCAACCCCCATTCTCCGAAAGGTCGACCGTTCCTACTTGGGTCACTTTCCATCAGACCGTTCATTTCTCGGTGCCACTTCTCAGGGTCGCAACCCGCACGTGCTCCGAAGTCAGCCATCAAGCCGAAACTTCACTCCTGTAACTTCTCATTTCCAAGTCTCCTTCCTCGGCAGCACATCTCTCCCTCGTCATCTCGTTTCCTCGCCATGTCGGCTCGGTTTTCTTCGGCTGAGCGGAAAAAGGTCCGACATTTTCTCGACGCGGCCCTGGAACAGGACGAGCTGGGCACGCTCGGCTGCGCCCCGGCACTCAACGAGGCGTTCCTCGACGACTTGGTCTCGCGGCCCGGAGGTAACCCGCAGTCGTCGGGCCTGGAGCATCTGCAACAGCTGGCACAGGACGTCTTCAACGGAGATTCGACGCCGCTCTTCGGGTTCCCGTGGTGATCCTCCCGTCTCTTCCGAGTCCATCGGTCTCTAGTGGTGCTTCATCTTCGTCCAAGCTCAAGAAGATTTTCAAGCGTAAGGCAAGCGACGATTCGGTCACGAGGTCGCCGGCCAAGAAGAGGCGTTCCTCCAGCAAAGGCAAGAAGGCGGCTCACGCTCCTGCCGAGGACTACAGCGACATCCTCGAGTTGAGCGCGAGGCCCCTGCTCCCGTCCGCAAGGCGATCTTAGCCGTTCTGACCAAGGCGGCAGAAGCCGGCAAGAAACCGTGGTACCTGGAGCTCCCAAGGTCGGGTCGGACACTCTTCTACGATCCCAAGAAATATGGGCACGTGCTTCGCGCCCACTGGCGGTTTGGGATGGCGAATCGCCGCGCCTTCTGGGAAGGGGCGCTCCATGCCCCACTCGAGCCCGGAACAGCTCAATCGACTCGCCGTAAGCTCAAGATGCGAGCCATCCAAGCTCGGCTCGCCTTCGCCAGCACGTGCATTGAGACCTGGGGCTTGTACGCGTCATGGAGAAGCTGGGCAAGCACCCAGAGATGTTCTGGTTGGGAGGGAAACCCGGTCGCTTTTCTCGTGAAGCTCGCAAGTACGATTGGCATGTCGCGGGCGACTTGGGCGACTTAACCGTTCTTCGCGAGAAGGATCGGAAGACGTACAACGCTACCGTCGAGAACGCCTTGGACCCCGCCAAGGTGCACGCCTTCGGATAATCCCGCATGCGCGTCTTCCTGGAGTCCACTGAAGCGTTGAACCCGGCCGCGGACGAGAAGAATCGGCTCACGCGCGGCGTTGCACGCATCCGCAAGGACATTATGTCTAGCGTCCGGCCCAAGGGCGCCTGGGTCGGGGATCGGATGGCCGACCCCTGGAAGTCGATCGTGAACAGCTACAGAGTCAAGCAGGTTCAGGATTTGATAACGACCCAGATCATCGAGGGTTCTTACGAACTCCCTTGTGTGAGCGCGCTGACCCGAGCGGAGATCGAGCGCGAAGACTGGTCTGACCTCGAGGACGGCGAGGAAGACTATGATGAAGAGAACCCGCCATCTTCTGCGGTTGGCAAGAAAGCTCCGGAAGAAGAGGTCGAGGACCAGGAAGACGAAGAAGACGAGGAGGAAGAGGTCTCGGGTGAAGACGATGCTGAAGACAACAAGGACTATGACAACGACAAGGAGTCTTCCAGCAAGTAGCTTCATGACGTTCCGACTTCGCGTCTTTCGAGCCGTTCCCTCTTTAACACTTAATATTGCGTTCCTTCTTGAACTTCGTGTTCATGTTCTCCGTACTTCTCACATTGCATTATCCGAGCTCCCTCCTCGTTCACACGCGCTATTTTACCCGCTCGTCGTTACTCATGGCGTCCCATCGTCTAGCAGCGTGAGATAGGGCGTTGTTCTTTAGATCCTCCTTCTCCCTTCGCTCGTGACCCATCGTTCCATCTGTATCTCGAGTCTTCATTGCTCTTCCGGTCCCTGCCCGTATTCAGGAATGCCAAGTCAATCGGTAATACCGGGTCACGCCCATACAAGCTGAAGAACGGCGTCTCCGAGCCCCTCGTGGTAAGTCGTTCTATAGGCGAAGAGGACGCGAGGCAGGCACACGTCCCAATCAGTGTGTGTCTCGTTCACGAACATCCTTAACATCCCCATCATCGTTCCGTTGAATCATTCTACGAGGCCCTGTGTTTGTGGGTGATAGGCAGCGCCATATAGCTTCTTTATACCCGGCGTCTGGTATAGCGACTTGGCCAGGTCCGACGTGAAGTTTGTCCCACGATCACTCAGTAGGCGTTCTGGAACGCCATGTCTACTGATCACGCTTTCTATCATTACGTTCACAAAGGAGATACTGTCCAGTCAAGCGACCGCGAAAGCTTCTGTCCATCGCGTAAAGTAGTCCACAAACACTAAGATATACCTGTTTCCCCTTGACGTAACTACCAGCGGTCCGACAGCGTCCACCACCAACAATGAGAACGACCCAGACATCTCTTGGACATGCATGCGTCTCATTAAGCCAGCCCTTCAGTGTCCATGTCCCTTGCCTCCACTGCAGATGGCACACTCGCGCACGTATTCGACCACGTCTTTTCTCTATCCATGCCAATAGGCGTGGCGTTTCACTTTGTCATTTGTCTTCGTCTTGCCGAGATGCGCAGAGAAGATATCAGCGTGGCAGTAGTGGAGAACAGTCTCGATGAATGGCAACGGCACGACAGGAACGCTTATGGTTTGGGCTGGCCCCGCACGTGCTCCCAGATGGACGAGTCGCATCTGGACCCCGTTCTTGATCAGGTAGTGGGGCGACATCTTCAGCACGGTCACCCTCAGCTGGGGGTCGAGTGCCAACGCTCCGTCCTTCAGGAACGCCTTCAAGGCACGCATCCAAGGTTCCCGTTCCTGCTCCAGTACAAATATGTCGAAGGCTAACCCGAATGCATCCACCAGGAACTGATCAGCTCGCGGAACACGCCCTTGCAGGTTTTCTTCCTGCCCATCCTCTCCGGTACTTCGGAGGTCATTTGGGTTGATTGGGCATTCTCGGGAGGGTCCTCAGGAGCGTCCGTTTCAGGAGTCTCCTCGACTGACGTTGGAACACGGGGAACGTTCCAACTCAGTGTTTATTCACTCGAGGTATCCACTCCAGAAGGCTGAGGCGCGACGTCGTGAGCCTCCTCGTCAGCGGGGTCGCCATCATTCTCGTTAAGCAAATCAGCCATTCGTATCGCACCTACAACGTGAGTGTTCGATGGTACAACCGAGACAAGCCGTCTGCGTGCCCCATTGACGTCCCCGGCATGTGGTAGATCTTGAACCGCAGCTGCGATAATTCCATCGCCCAATGAGCCAACTTGGCATTGGTCGTTCTAGTAGTTTCCCCAAAAATCCATGTTAGAGCCTGATGACAAGTGTAGAGGTCAAATTCAGCGTGACTGAGGTAGCTCCGAAACTTCCGCGTTGCCCAGACAATTCCCCAACACACGATCTCAGTAGTTCCGCTCGTCTTGTAAATCCAGTTCCGTTGGGACCCCACCAACATCTTGCTCGCATACGCTATGGACCTGTCACGCTTGTCGACCTCCTGCATGAGGCACGCCCCCACGGCCAAGTGAGACGAGTCCACGAACCGTTTAAAGCGCGCCTTTAAGCTGGGGTGCACCAGTATGGGAGGCTTCACTAGAGCTCGCTGAAGCTGGCGGAACGCCACTTCACAGTCATCGTTCCACAGGAACGGCACGTCCGTCTGCTTCAGGCGTTTTAAAGGTGCTGCAATGATCGCAAAGCCTGATGTGTAACGCCTAAAGTAGCTGGTTAGCCTCAGGACCGCCCTTACCGTATGAAGGTCATAAGGTCTCTCGATGTTCATCACTGCCTTCACCTTTTCAGGGTTCGGCATGATGCTCGTAGACGTGACAATATGGCCTAGGAACGCCACTTGGTCACGCCCCCAATGGCACTTCTTCGTCTTTAGCTTAACCCCGCAGATCGAAAGCGTTCCAGTACTTGACGCACACGAATCAGATGAGTCGAGAAGTCGTCGCTGAACACCACGCAGTCATCAAGATACACGCGACAAGTACTCTACTTGAGGTCGACGAGAACGTTCCCCATCAGACGTTCGAAAGCTGGACGGCGTTGCACAAGCCGAACGGCATAACTATCCACTCATAGAGCCCAAACTTGCTTGTGAATGCCGTCTTTTCCGCACTGTCTGGGTCCATGGGAACGTTCCAATACCCAGAGGCAATGTCCATTGTAGAGAATAGAGAGGAGTTCCCGAGGACGTCCAGAATATCATCAATCAGCGGCATCGGATAGCTGTCCTTCACGGTGACAGCGTTCAGCTTTCGATAGTCAATACAAAATCGAATACCTCCGCCAGGCTTCCTGATCATCAAGATAGGACTAGCCCATGGGCTTGTCGACGGTCGGATGAGGATAAGGCTCAAGTATTCCTGGATTTCCGATTCCATGACGTCTCCTTCAGTTTTTAATACCCGATAAGGCGGCTGTTTGATCAGCGCATGCGCTCCCTTGTCGATTCTGAACTTGAGGAGTTCCGTTCTTCCTGGTTTCTTCGAGGTTTTCACAAACAATTATCGCAGGTCTCTAAGGGTTTCTGCAAAAAGCCCCCTCTGCTCGGCACCCATCGATGGGTCTTCAACGTCCACCTTAAAGTTATCATCTCCGTCGCTCTTCATGGCAAATACCATTTCTTCCTCAGGCGTTCCAACTTCGGAGGTCACGTTGTCATTTCCAGCACTCAACACAGCGCTGACGTTCAGAGCCGTTCTGCTTTCAGAGGGAACGCGGGCTACGAAAGCCGTCTTTGGGACGATCGTCACGGCAGCGACGTAAGCTCCGGGTTGGATTTCCACTTCTTCTGCGGAGGCATTGCACACTTCCACCAAGACAGTTCCCTCCGTCACCGCGCAGAGTGTCCTCGCCACTCTCAGTGATTCGTCCGTTCTTGGGACGCCCTCCACTAGTGCTACGAAATTGTCCTTCACCCTTCCTCGAACTCTTGATCTTACTAGCGCTTGACAACCGGGCTCCAGACGCACCTTAGACGATACTGTAGCTGCATACGTCTCTTCCACCCTCGTTTTGCCCAAAGAGATGACATCTCCTGTCGCCTTGTGGTGAAGTGCTTTCTCAGAAATAAGAGAATGGGCCTGACGCGGGGTCACTATCCCGAATCAGTGACAATTTCAAGTGATTAGAGAGGATTTGGGTTGTTTGGCACGGGTGCAAGTTGCCTGTGGTGGATTAGCCATGACGAGCAGCACCCCGTATGGAATGACGATGGATCTGGTATGAGCGATGTACGAGAAGGCAAGATCCACCAAGACTTATCTGGGATCCACCCTTACCTGGATCCACTTAGACGGATATGGGATATACTATATAAGAGTGGATCGAGTGTGGATCCTATGAAGGAATGATGGTAGGTGACACCTGAAGGTGGATCTAGTAGCCACGGTTAGCAAGAAGTCAGGATCCACCGCGAGGTGCCCCGGATCCCATACTTCCGAGTTCGGATCCAAGGAGGGAAGATCCCGCATAGAAGGACCTGGATCCAGGGTACAGGGATGAGGGATGCAGTGGATCTGGGACTTATGTGGGACAATGGAGATCACAGACGGTTGCAAGATGATGTTGGAGGATTGGAGAGCTCGGATCACCGGCGAGTGTACAATTACAGTGAAGTGGATCCAAGCGACCTGGATCCGGATGAGTGTACCCATAATAGGGTGACCATAATGATTACGCCATGGATCCGGTGGATCTGAAGATAACACAGCTGGGATGATGGGTCAAGGGAAGAAGGGACATGCAGCCGAGCCTCGTAAGGGATTTAGCAGATGAAAGACATAGAAGGTAGAAATCCAGGCAGGTATAGGCTTAAATATCAATACAGACTTCTATTTGCACGATAACACGCAAGTGCCTTCCTGCCCTCAACAA
Source organism: Phytophthora infestans T30-4 (assembly GCF_000142945.1). Taxonomy (NCBI): domain Eukaryota; phylum Oomycota; class Peronosporomycetes; order Peronosporales; family Peronosporaceae; genus Phytophthora; species Phytophthora infestans. Next base: position 841,243 of record NW_003303731.1, read on the forward strand.
CCGGAGCTACATTGGCCGTACGAGCTCGGAGAAGGTTGGGAATTGCGAACCTAGTGTTGGTAGCGATAACTGGATAATACATTAGCCAGATCCTACAACCTAGTGAGCTTTTCCTATACACGTGCAGATCCAACAGGTTAACCGAATTACTACTTGGTCGGCTACACCCTAGAAGATCTCAACTCTCAAGATCCCGTCACAGGAGGCGGTAAGTACAACGCAAAGGAACTACAAAGGCAAGGGAACACACCCGCAAGGCAACCCTACGGCCAGATCCACGATCTAGGCCCCGGATCCATAAGCTCGAATATTCGCTTAG
>NW_003303731.1:850829-1052846 GCF_000142945.1 Phytophthora infestans T30-4
TGGGGAACCCGTGTTGATAGTGGATTTGGATCCTACCTTAGGAGCGGATGTGGTTCCCACTGAAGAGGCCGCCTTAGAGGCCGAACTGGTTTGGATTTGGCCTTTGGGGAGGCTCGGGCATGCTTGTGAGGACGGAAGGATCCGGTGCAAGGAGCGGGGAGATGCACTACGCGGGCGTTTCGCAACCGACGGATCCGCCCCACTTACAGACGGAAGAGGAGCAGAGACGCTGGCAGCACGAGAGGGTCCCGACAAGTAAGGAAGGGGATCCGACACGGCAGCTGTCACCAGCGCCAGTCGTCGACGTGCCAAATTCCGCTCCGATAAGCCGCGATCGCGCTCCAGAACTAGCTGCTGGTGCTGAACATGAGCAGCAGCGAGTTGATCCCGGAGTTTTGCTGCAGTTACCTCGGCATCCTTCAATTTGTCACCTGGATCAACATAACAGGTGAATATGGGGTTACCAGCGGGGACAAAAGAGGATCCACGTACTCGTGCGGCGGAGCTTGGATACCAGCTCCGTTTGCGTTCGCTTGACATCCGCCCACTCGATAGCCGCCTTGTCCCGCTGGAGTTCGGTGTCCGCCAACTTCGCTTGGATCTCGTCGCGCAATTGAGTTACGCGTACGAATTCTTCCAGCGCGTAATCTCGCCCAGCAGACGCTTTCTCGAGTGACTTCTTGGTATATTTCAGCTCCTCAGAGAGACGAGCCAGAGCTACATCCGGCGACGAGGGAGGTGGATTTGGCGCGGGGGACCTCCACGCGCCGATTCTAAGGCGGATCCGCCATGGGTGGATCCCACCTAGTCGTTGGTCACCACCTCCTCTTGGGTCAGACGCAACTCGTCACGGAGTCGGTCCAAGCTCGCATCCGCGGCTGCCCCAGCAGTCTGAGAATCCTCCAGATCCCGCTCGAGGTCGTGGATCCGGGATTGGAGCTGGTGGATCTCAGATCCGGCGAGCGCCATCTCCCTAAGGAGACGGTCGTTGTCATCTCGCATGACATCTCGTTGACGGGAGGCGCGATCCAGCCGTCCGGTCAGGTCGCGGATCTCAACCGCCTGATCAGCCAACAAGAGTCGCAGGTCCTGCGACCGAGAGGCCGCACGGTGCTCCCACCCCTGGATCTCCATAGCCTGGTCATGGACTTGGGCTCGCAAGGTCTGAAGTTGGGTAGTGTGAAGAGACGCAGCTTGGTCTTGGGCATCTTGAGCCGTCTGGAGCTCCGCCGTCAGGGTTTGCACCTGATCGGAAAGAGCCTGGGCTAGAACCCGCAGATCGGTGGGCGGCATGGAAGACGGACTGACCGGAGGGGTGGTGGATGGGGCCTTGCCCGGCGATTTGCCGGTACGCTTGGCGGGAGACATGTGTCACGAAGAAGAGAAAGCGGTTGTGGATGCTGGTAATGCACGCCGTGAACGCTGTTGTGCAGCGCCGACAACGTACAGGAGGCGATTGTGGTGAAGTGCTTTCTCAGAAATAAGAGAATGGGCCTGACGCGGGGTCACTATCCCGAATCAGTGACAATTTTAAGTGATTAGAGAGGATTTGGGTTGTTTGGCACGGGTGCAAGTTGCCTGTGGTGGATTAGCCATGACGAGCAGCACCCCGTATGGAATGACGATGGATCTGGTATGAGCGATGTATGAGAAGGCAAGATCCACCAAGACTTATCTCGGATCCACCCTTACCTGGATCCACTTAGACGGATATGGGATATACTATATAAGAGCGGATCGAGTGTGGATCCTATGAAGGAATGATGGTAGGTGCCACCTGAAGGTGGATCTAGTAGCCACGGTTAGCAAGAAGTCAGGATCACTTGCGAGGTGCCCCGGATCCCATACTTCCGAGTTCGGATCCAAGGAGGGAAGATCCCGCATAGAAGGACCTGGATCCAGGGTACAGGGATGAGGGATGCAGTGGATCTGGGACTTATGTGGGACAATGGAGATCACAGACGGTTGCAAGATGATGTTGGAGGATTGGAGAGCTCGGATCACCGGCGAGTGTACAATTACAGTGAAGTGGATCCAAGCGACCTGGATCCGGATGAGTGTACCCATAATAGGGTGACCATAATGATTACGTCATGGATCCGGTGGATCTGAAGATAACACAGCTGGGATGATGGGTCAAGGGAAGAAGGGACATGCAGCCGAGCCTGGTAAGGGATTTAGCAGGTGAAAGACATAGAAGGTAGAAATCCAGGCAGGTATAGGCTTAAAATATCAATACAGACTTCTATTTGCACGATAACACGCAAGTGCCTTCCTGCCCTCAACAACCGGAACTGCATTGGCTGTACGAGCTCGGAGAAGGTTGGGAATTGCGAACCTAGTGTTGGTAGCGATAACTGGATAATACATTGGCCAGATCCTACAACCTAGTGAGCTTTTCCTATACACGTGCAGATCCAACAGGTTAACCGAATTACTACTTGGTCGGTTACACCCTAGAAGATCTCAACTCTCAAGATCCCGTCACAGGAGGCGGCAAGTACATCGCAAAGGAACTACAAAGGCAAGGGAACACACCCGCAAGGCAACCCTACGGCCAGATCCACGATCTAGGCCCCGGATCCATAAGCTCGAATATTCGCTTAGGATTCGGAACCATCCACGGACGCAGAGTGAAGATTTTCCACTGCTGCTCCACCCCATCCCCACGTCTCGCCAAGACACTCAAGCTTCACCACTTGAACTCTTCGGAGTTACCGAGAGAGCAGATCCCGCCCTACCGACGGGTACACAAGGTGAGGAAAGCTCAGCAGAACACGGATCATCGAAGGAACCCCTCCGTTAGTCGGTGTCTGGGCGCAGTTGGTAAGTTGGATCTGGCAATCTCGCAGATTTTGCTGATCCCGCTACACCACACCCTTTAGTGTCATCTTTTGCTCTTCCATGTCAATCACAGCGCGGAGCGCCTTCAACGAGTCCGTGCCAAGAATGGCGTCTACAAACAGATTGTCGACCACAACGAACGGAAGCGTACTTTCAAGTGTTCCGAGTGCCACGGGCAGGTCAATGACTCCGCGTACCCGAATTGCGTGCCCTGAGACGCTGTCCAAACTTCCTGTATAAGGTATCAGAGTCTTCGACGCTCGCCCTAGTCTTTTCAGCACGCGCTTGTTCACCAGGCTGGCGACTGCACCGGTGTCGGCCAGCATTTCCGACGGACAACAGTCGATGAAGCCTGTTGATAGGGTCTGCACTCGTTCCACACTACAGATGACGCGCTTGCCCGTCGAGACGACGCCTTCATCGTCGTTAGCAGCTTCCTCGCTGTATGCATCGCAGAGCCCCGCTCCCCTTTGCTCCTTCGGCGCTCTTCTTGTGTTCGCTCGGTATACTTCAGGGGTCTCTTCCTCTATCTTGAGCTCCTCGTTGCTGATTGGCAAACTGAACTTCACTTTTTTCCTTGGATTTGCCCCATCTGTCGCAGCGATCAGTCCCACTATTTCGGGTTTCTCCTTTTTCTGTCCCACAGCTTGTCTCGAATGGCGAGGCCTCGTCTTAAAATAGTTCCGAGTCCAAGTCATCGCGCGATTTAGGAACGCCTTCGTAGACGTTCCACCTACCCGGAGGAGGTACTCACGCAGAACCTCCTCATCTAGAAAGTCTTCGCCCTTCTTGTCACGTAACGGGGAAACTTCTCCGGTCACACCGGCTTGTTCCACCCCTTCCGGATTTTCTAGTTCGCGCTCCTTAATGACGTTCTCTTCTTGTTTCAGGAGCTCGTACACTCGACTACTAATTTTGGAGCGCATCTGAACGGAAGCGTTCCAACCTTCGCGTCGGGAGCCCTGGTGGTCGGAACGGCAGAATCGTCGAGCTCGGCACATACGTTTCGCTCAAAGTCGTGCTCTCCGGCTTTCTCAGCTGTTTCTTGTAATTCCGTGTCTGCGTCCATCTTATCGGAGACCACACCAACTACAGGCGGCAGCCGTTCCGTTATCTCACTAGCCACCTTAAAGTCTCGATTTGCTCGCTTTGCCCCCGTAGAAGCCTCCAGCTTCCGGTCATAGCAATCCAGCCAATACTCAGGCGTTTTTAGCTCTCCTCACTAGCCTTTTCGTGTGCGTTCCAGTACTTCCTCTGAGATCCCTAGCATCGCACTCATTTCCGATTCGGCGTTCCCTGTTCCTCGGCGTTCCGTATTGCTCGCAGCAGAACTCCCTGTTCATCCACGGGGTACAGTCGCTCCTCAATTCCTTCTCGTACTCCTCGGGTTCATCTTTCGCTCTGTGACCTTCACCGTGCTTGAGCATATCCAGCTCCTCATTGGTGAACAGGCGGTCGTAGCGTCCTATAGAATCCTTCCCCTTAGTACTTTCGGTCTCCTGAGTGGTAGACGCACTAACCACCCCTATTACCACCGAAACTTGGTTTGCCCTTGAATTCGCGGCGTCTTCAGCCGTCGTTTTCATGGCACTCTTGTTGATCTCAGACGTCGCACTGAAGCAATCCGTTGCTCCAGTCTCGTCGTCTCCTACTCGTTCTGAACGTTCAGCCGTTCCATCCCCTATTTCTCGCTTTGCGGTCAAGCGTTCCGTTGCTTCTTCCGCGCCTCTCGGGCTCATTCAAATAGCCGTTCTTTCCCCAGTCTTGTTGAAAGCCGGTCCGTTCCGTTGGTCTTCCTTCTCTTCTCGTTCCCAGTATGGAGCCCACCTGTTCCGTTAGGTTGCTCGCTTCGTTCATTCCCAGGTTGGAGCCCACCCGTTCCGTTGGGTTGATCGCTTCGTCCATTCCCAGTATGAAGCCCACCCGTTCCGTTAGGCTGCTCGCTTCGTTTGTTTCCAGTTCCACAGTTTCATTCTTCGCACTTGAGGCTAGAACGCCTCGAGCACTTTTCACATAAGTCACACTTCCCTCGAGAGTCTTCACGGATCCACTAGTAGTTAGTTTAGATGGACCCTTATCTCTTGGCGTGTCGCCTTTTAGGCAAGAAGAAGGAGCGACACTTCCTTCCCCTCCCCACTGCCTCCTTCATAGTTGAGGTGTTCCGGATGACGCGGTGGCGATCCCCGCGGTCGCGTTCTGCGTTAGGCTACGCAGTCGGTCCAGGCTAGGGCACCTTGCCACCGGGTGGCTCTTTTTGCCGCAGAGAAATACGACGGCGTTCTCCATTCCGATAGGGTCATTGGGGGTATCGGCCAATTGCACTCCATAGAAAAGTGATCCAGCTCGTTGCACCTGTTGCATCGCCCTTCTCCTCGCGGGCAGGTTTCGCGACTGCACCCCACTCGTCCACAGCGACCACATACAACTTCTCTATCCGTCGTACGGGTGCCAAGGCTGAGTCTGATCCTCAGCGGGCCTAAGTTCAACGGGGCGTTCCCAGGAGTCGAAGCGTTCGGAGTCGACGAGGCGTTTCCAACCGGAGTCGGAACGCTTTGGACAGGAGGAACCGGAGGCGCCACCGCACTGATGTATCCTTGCTGCACCCCATCCCCCTGTAGCTGTTTCTGCATGGACTGGTTCATTAGCTGTAACTGCTGTAACATATGCGACTGCGTCGAGCTCGCGTTGTTTGAGCGGGTCTCAGGCGTTCCATCGTCCGCAATCTCGTCCTCTTCCTCGACTGGCATGTGCAGATTCTTGTAAATTAGCAGGTCACAGGTCTCTCGGATCGTCGCAACCATATTGCCATTCAGCACCGCCTTCATCTGCTTGTTTCTCAGGCTGTCCAGGAAGAACTTGTACCTCATGCGAGGTTCATGATAGTTCAGGGCCTCACACATGGTCGAGAGACGATCACCCCATTCTTCAGCCGACTCACCGCGACTTCGTTTGTCATTCTTGAGGCGGTTCCAGAGCTGTGCAGGAGTTTGGCCGATGAATCGGTTATGGAGCTTCACTCGAAGGGTCTCGAAACTGTCGATCCGTGAGTTATACCACCACTCCTGACCCACTTTACCTCCGAGGCACTGCTCGAACGCCGCCAATCGCATCAGGCTGTCCATCCCATAGGTGCATCTCTCAAAAGAACGCCAGAAAGCTGCCACTCTCTCGTTCGTAGCCGTCTCCGAGTAAAATGGAACGACTAACTTTACGGCGTTCCTCAACTCGTTCGGGATACCGACGTAAGGAACGGCTCGACGAGGGTAATCGGCGCGTTCTGGAACGCCCTCGCGTCGATATTCAGCACCTTGAGACCTGGCGCTTCCTTCGAGGCCTCGGTTTCTCATATACGTCGGTGAGGCTCCTCTGGCCGCTAGAGGCATCCCTATCGTAGGCAGATCCGGATACTCATGCATCGGTGCTACAGGAGCTGCTGGTCAAGCGGATAGCGCTCCACCCTGGCCCCACCCGACGGTAGGCTGGGTCATCGACTGGTACTGAGAATAGATCGCTCCCGTCCTGAGCGTTCCACTTACCATACCGTTCCCGTAAGGACTAATAGCCTTTGGCGGTACGCTTCGATACGCGGGAACTGGCCCCAAGGGCATTCCCACTGAAATTGAGGTCTTAGCTAGCGTCGGGGCGCTAGGAATCGGATGCCTCTGGTACTCAATTTGATGAGCGCTGCAACTCGTACGTTCCAATCTGGCTGACCCAGGCGTGTAGCGCTCTTCTGGTCCCGCCACTCATGAGCGTGGCGTTCCAGCGCTAGATTCACGAGGCACCGTCAGTTTCCGGAGCACTCGCTCAGTCGATTCATCCACCAGGGCTTGCAACCTCCAGTCGCTGGACGGCGTCCCAGACCAGGCAGACGCTACTACCGATCGAGCAGGTGTCGACACAGACTTGGCAGGCGTCGACGCAGACTTCGCAGGCGTGGTCATAGTTCTCGCCGAGGCCGTCATCGATCGGGCAGGCGTCGCCACTGACCGAGCAGGCGTTCCTCTTGATCGGGCTAGTGTAGACATCGACCTCGCAGGCGTAGTCATCGATCGAGCTGGCGCTGCCACTTGGCCTTCAAGCCGTCCCGAAAGATACGTAGTCGTCCCCGGAGTCGTCCTCCCCCTGTGAACCTTGCTTCCGTTGTCACGTTCGTCGGGGTGGCTGTCACCCTAGCACTCCCAGCATCCCTGAGGGGCATCAGCGAGGGGTGCGACGGGTCGAACGAGAACGGCACTTTTCGGGGCGCTCCCGACACGAGCGCTTTCAGCTTCATACTCTGTCCAGGCCGCCGAGCTAACTGCTCCAAGACGACACCCAACCACTCTTGTTTTCCAGGCATCTCGGGTTCTGACAGGACCTCTTTCACCATCCCCAGTACCTTGGCTTCGTAGCTAGTTGCTTCTCTATCAGCGTCGCTCCGTCCTTCCGAATTAGCTGAACGAGGCGTTCCAGTTTCCGCGGGAACGTCTCCGTTTCTTCTGACGCGGACCTCTTCTTCTTCGCCGCCGCCGGCGATACTAGGTGCGCGCTTGTCTTCTTCGTAGGTCTCGGCTTGGAATAGTGACTCGATCAGTAGTGGAGACGACCATCCCCCACCTTCTTCCTTGTCTCACCGCCGTGTCCTTCACTAGACCCGTTGTGGGCACTCATAGCGTTCCCACTTCCTTTTTCCTCCCGCTTTGACTTTCCGCTACCAAAGGGGCGGCTCACTCCGCGTTTACGCTCCTACGATTCTTTGGCGTGAAAATACTCTGCTTTTCCACCAAATTGTCGCGGTAATCCTCGGTAGGTCGGGGTCGTGTATCTAGCAGGCCGACGTAGGAGCTTAGGCTTATCACGTAAATGTAAAGTCGTAGTTATATTCTTGAGCACTTCTCTTGTAAGAAGAAAAATCACGACTGAGCTTCTACCTACAGCTCCCAACGGAGCGCTAGGCTTCTAATCTTTCCGTAAACCACTACCACGTGGAGGTCCAACGTAAATTCCCACCCTTTTCGACGGCCAGGCGTTTCACTCTAAGCTTGGAACGCCGCTGATTGGGCCGGAGGGCACAGTTGCTTGGACGTGGCCTGCGACTTCTGCAGCAAGCGATCTTCCGAACGCAGTCTGAGAGGATGGCGAGTCCGCCGTCCAGCTGGGTGCCGTGACAGAGGGCAATTCTAATCACCTCCTCCAAAGTTGTCGCTTGCACCCGGAAAGCTGGGTGCGAGCAGGGCCGACCTTCAGGCCGTCCATGAAGACTGTTGTCTTGATGTCTTCCCTGTCAGAAATGCCACCCACGTGCGCATCTCTTGCACGTACTCCTGCAGCTCACGTGTACCTTGCTTACACGCGAAAAAGTATAAGTACTGGCGAAACTCGTTGTTCGCCGGTAGGAATGCGGTTCGAAGCTGTTCACACAGCTGAGCCCAGGATGCAAAGCATCCAGGAGATATCGTCCTCCTGGTGTATGCCCAGTGCTTGGCACGTCCACCATGGTTGGGCAGGGCAAAATCCACCCGAAGTGGCTCGTCCGAGATGAGACCCGCCTTCATGGCGATCTCCACCTCACGGACCCAGAAGTGAAGGTTCTCTCCTTCCTTCCCCTTAAACGCGAGGACCTCCAGCCTTATCGGCTTAGACCTGGCTACCTGGGGAGCGGCCATCGAGGCCTCCAAACTCTCGCGGACGTGAGCGATGAGACCACGCTCGTAGGTCTTCAACGCGGTCACGCACTCGTGTTGCTCGGCAGGCTTCGCCGCCGCCAAGCTGCGAAGGACATCTTGTCCGAGGATGCCTCCCATCTTCCGAACAGACTCGTACTGTGAGTCGTTCAAGCGAGGAAACTCACTTCGGTCCGTCGCGGCTCAAACGTAGAGCGCACAGAGGGTTCAGGTAGTTCAATCTACCCGCGAAGGTGTAGGATTGACTACAAGTGCTACCTTGCACAGAGAAAATGCTTAAGGGTATTTACTACCCGAGTGAACGTTAGTCCACGTGTTTCCGGCCTCAGTGGGAACAGTTTGCTACTTGATAGAGTAGATGTAAGAATGGTGCATCTAAAACACTGCTCTGCTGACGTGTCTGTCTGTCGGCGACTCCGTCCGTAGCACAAATAAGCACTTCTCACTGGACAAAATGCTGCCGAGCGAAGCGAAGGCGCCCCACCCATTGGCCATAAATACAACTGCTGCCGAGCGCAGCGAGGCGGCCCAACATGGCAACATTGCGGGATGGAAGGGACCGCCCCAACCACAGCGTACCAACTAACCATGCGAGTAGTGCAGCGAGGCATGGCGGAGGCATAACACAATAGTTAACATACATCCACCGCCACGAAGCGGCGACGCTCGGCTAGTTTATAAGTAAGCTTAGCTTGGGTTCTATACAAACTGGAGGTTGCCTTTAGTGGAGCTAATTAGTCATGCCCTGACTGGCTCCTAGAGCACCTGGTACCGTGTACCAGGTCACAAGAGTGACGGGTCACTCTTTCTGTAACCTGGGGTACAATGTATTGTACCGCGTTACCTAAGGCACCGGTCCACGGTCGCCTCCGTCCTAGTCGCCCCGGCACGCCTCGGACTCGCGTCATCTCCACCTGATGACTGCTCTTATCTTTGGATACACTTAGTATCCCTCTGTACCAGTTTGATACTGCAACGAAGCCACTCGCTCGGCCTCGTCAGCTCCAACTGCTCGAACAGCCCTGTCAGTTGGCCGTCCCAGCGCGATCCGCGACATCGCGCAAAAATCGGGGGAGCAAAAAAAACTCGAGAGCAGTGCTACGCTCGTTGCGAACATGCGCTTTGACGGGAGGAGCTTGCTCGTTTTTTACGCATTCCATTGGTCAATAAATGACCAAATGTTTGACCTGATCACGTATGCACCGTTTAATACGGTCCGTCTTACGCTCCCGCGTAATGCTTACGCGGATTCAAAGCAATTAATGTATGACGCTCGGCTGTCATGCACTGTACTGAACCCGATGGGTTTACATGTACTGTACTGTGCATCATGTAAACCTACTCGGTATGTACATGTATATACTATTGGACATGGGATTAACCGAAATGTTGAAGTTGCATGTAAATACATGTACGTGTACAGAAGTCCCCCTGAATAAGCGTAGTTTGTACTTCAAATACCCTTTCGTATCGGATCACATGAATTGGGGAAGCTTTTGACAAACCCTATGCAAATTAATCAGACAGCCCCCTACGCTTATTCAGGGTACTTAAAATGCCTTCCAAATATGTTAAATGTTGGAGTTAAATGGCTCGCAAAACTTCACGCTGCTAAAAACCCCAGCACTGCCATGCCCCAAAACTTTACAGTGACGACTACGCAGTGCTCAACGGCGGCACTGACACTACGGGGATTACTCTGTACGTGTAAACCACTTCGGCTTTAATCGCAGAACTAGCCTCACCAACGACAATATTGGCCTATCCAAGCGCCCGAAATGTTCGTTAGTATCGCGAATTGACGAAGTCCGCTTGATTTGCTGACCAGGGCGTGTCAACATACCACTTCAAGTTGCTGGTGTTCTACCCTCGTCAAGGACCTTACCATTTTGCAATTGCCGTCGGAGGAAGAAGCCTTTCTTAACTTTTACGCAGACAATGCGCGCCTCATCGCCGCTGCACTCGCTCGACGCTACTGCTTCTTCCTCAGCTCCCGCCAATGGGTCAGCCAACTGCCCCGCAACTTCCGCGTTCCTGTCTCCGACCATGCGCCGCACTTCGAGCAGCGAGTGGCGCGAGTGGGAGGCATCACTCAGCAGCTTCAGCGCCGTCTCAAGTGGTCTCCTGGGTGTGGACGCTGCTATGGATGTGGACCTGGATCAGTTCCTATTGGACGACTTTCTTGAACCCTTCTCCGGTCCCAATGCCACGCTGGACTCGCCCATCTTCGCGTCCGAGGACCAGGACCTAAACATGCTACAAGCCGCGGAGTTCGACACAAGCTTCGGTGGCAGCTGCGATGGCGCAGAGCTACAGAGCCTCGTGGAGTGCAAACCGGAGCCGCATCCACTACCCACGACGACGGACTCCACGACCTACCGCCACCACAAACGGAAGGCGGCAGAGCTTCACAGACTTGGAGGGGAGACGGACAGAATGAAGAAGGCTAAGGGATTAGAACAACACAATGCCGTCACTAAGAGCGATGTACCAGCAGAGAATTTGTATAGACGGAGATATGATATTTTACACGGGATTCTGGAGGCTTGGAACACCGGAGTCATCGAGGACTTGGAGGAGATTGCGGACAATGTGTACGACAACGACGTGACGCTTTACAGCCCCAACTACTTGGAAGGGTTGCATGGCGTGGACGCTGTGATGTCGCACTGGAACTTACTGCTTGACGCCTTCCCTGATGGAATCATGGAAGAGTACATTATTCAACGTGAGGAAGGCAACAGTGAGCAGATGAAGGCCACATGGACCTTCAGTGGCACACAAATCTACCCGTTCTTTGGCGTCCAGCCACTGCACAAAAAGGTTTGCATAAGTGGCAAGTCTTGCTTCACCTTCAAGGGCGACAGAATCAGGCAAATGGTGTTGTCGTGGAACAGTCGAGATACGCTGCTTAAACTCATGGGTGTGCAGCCAGACAAGTGTACAAACTCTGGGTCAATGCTGCACACAGCTAACGTACGATCATGATTATACACTCGCTCCTAACCTCGATAGAAAAAAGCGGAGTAGTCAGAAACCAATCAACATATTATCCATCGCCTTTGTGGTGGGCATTGCAACGACGGTTCTTCTGTGAATCATCAACTCGGTGGAGGAGGTAGATGCGGCCTGGAATAGGCTCTCCACTCTCTTTGCGAACGCTGACATCTTGTTGAATAGCGACAGTTAAGCCCCATCGACTAGCGAGAGACGTTACGTACTCGTGCGAGTGTTGGAACCGACCTGACAGCGCTAAGCGAAAGCCCACTGAAGTTTCATTCGCACTGTCCTTGGCATCTTCAACGATACCAGAAGGCAATAACTCGATGGAGAAAGCCATCCAGCCAGTAGACGCACGCAGCTTACGTCTACTCAGCTCAAAAACTTGCTCCAAAGCACCCACGTATATCCACACATCAGCAGAGATGATAAGATCCAAGGTTTCATCCGCACACGCCTCGAGGAATGGCACAATGCCGACCGCTGAAATGAAGGCACATGGTCATCGGTCAGCTACGGTACCACCGTATAACAGTAAATAGAAAGTGACGAACGTACTGTGTAGCTCATCGTAACTGCCCCCAGCTCGTGTTTTCTCTATCATCAAAGGCGAAATGTCCACCTACACACCATGAAAAGCGATGAGTAACCATCCACACTTCAAGTTACACCTCGCCTCATCGGTCCATACCCCAACGATATGTTTCACATGGGAACGCAGTAGACGCCCACAGAGGCCGGTGCCACACCCAACGTCGGCAACAACCCATTCAGATTCTGCTGTCGAATCTTTAGCAATGAATCCAGGTGGAGATAGTTTCTGCAGAGCTTTGACTAGTTGCCAGGGCACACGGTACTCTAGATGTGCCACCAGCTTTTCCTCAAAAGTATTAGCAAGTTCGTCAAATACTTTGGCAACATAAGCAGGAGCCGCGGTCTTGGTAGTGGTGGCCCCCTCAAGTGTGGCAAGCGAGTGCACTGCTCGAAGGTGGCTGTTGCGATTTGATGCGACGATTAAGCGATATCCAGCAGCGACAATGTCGGGCTCTTCCTGATAGTACACGGATCTGTTTAAAAACAATGATCACGGATGCTCAGCCGATATCATGCATGTACAGTACAACTGACTGCTTTGTACCGGAGGACAGTGTGTGCTACGGAGTCGCTGTCGTCGAGTGCGACGACGCGCAGCATGGAGGACACTGCAAAGTACGTTTCGCCTGCAAAAGGAATATGCACGAGATGAGTTTGGACTTGAGAGCAACTAGTTCTTCATAAAAGTTCTCGTACCGATCATTTGCAGAATTACAGCAAGATTGAAACTGGATTTCGTGCACGTCGGACAATGCAGCAGGACTCTGACGAAGCTCGACAAGGCCGGAAGAAACTGCCCCGTTTCAAACAACTTTAAAGCCTCTTCGCGCATCCTTACAAGTTTGGGATCGGTCACGTCGAGAGGTTTGGGAATATTCGCGCCCGCTGAACTAACGTGGATGTTCCAGAGTGGTTGAAGCGCTCCCCACGCAGCGGCTGGAGCTCCGCTGTCTTTCAACAGCTCACCAAGCACATTCCCTGACAGCAGCGGCATTCGAAAATGAGTCCTTTTGACAAATAATGCCGAATTGTTAATAATAAGCGCCCAGGTAGCCGCTTAGCGGCAATTACATGGTGAATCTGAATCCATTGATGCGACGTTGTCGTTATCGTCCTCGTAATGTCGGAGGAGTTCGTTCTGCACATTAACTCAGTTAGGTATTGTATTTACAGTATGGACAACAGCTTTTAAATGCCACCTGTAGGGCTTTTAACGATTTCAAAGTCAGCGCTTGTCCCTGTGCGTCTAGCAGCACACATGCCGGCACGTCCGTCACTCGGAAGAGCTTGCACAGCGACCCGAACGTTCTAGTAGCAAAGTATTAATCGTTAGACAAACGAATCATCGCAGTGAGAGCGGTGTTATTTCTGTAGCGTACGATGGTTCCAGTCGCTGCGTTTTGTCACTACTGATGTCGGCATCGCCAGTGCCTCCATCCATCCGTCGAACTTCCAGCAATCCGACCAGGTTCCGCTTCTTGTAAAGCGCATTGACCCCATCTAGTACTGCGCGCAGTCTAGGTAGCACGACCGCATCCACCGACCTTACCCAGTCGCTCGTGAAGTATGCGAGCGTGTACAGTGGTGCGTCGTCGTCGTTTAGCACTAAGGTCGCCATCTCAACAGATACCACACCTTTAGTTCCAGTGTCCAGATGGTGTGTCCAATCACTTTTTTAAGTACGAATAAGAGCATTCTAAGTGGTCGAAATTAATCCGATATCGCCCCGGTATTGGTGTAAAAGCTGTATTTTTCTTGCTCTTTTGAGCCGCTCGATCTCCAGTCAACACCAGTAGCTACGAGCGAGACGAGGAGAGACGCATACGCTGTCTGTCCCCTTCCCGTGCTTTCTGTCCGTCCGTCCGCCGTCGCTATGGGAGGTAAACCAAGCAAGCCTGAGCGCTCATCCAGAAAGCAGTACCCTGTGCTGGCCACCAGTGCAGCTCCTGTACGTCGCGCTCTAGTCTCCTTACCCTGCTGCCCATTCTGAACGATATTTGCCGTTTTATCATCCTACCTATCGCAGGAGGGAGACCTGCCCGTGTTCATGCAACAGGTAGAGGATATTGAAAAGGAACGCGCCAAGTTGCCGAACCCTGGTTTGTACGAGAGCGCCCCTAATGAGCTCAAGGGGCCTGTGAGTCCTGATGCTTTCGACGGCTTCCGCTTCGACTTCACGCGTATTCTAGGCCAGACCTGCTCCACATCGCACTCGTTCCTCTTGGGAACGCCTATGATTCCCGGTGGACTCTACCAGTTCGGCGCCAACGTCGTGATGGGCGACCCCATGGACCCGTCTACTTTCCTCATGAGTAAGATCACACCGGACGGCTACCTCGACGCCCGGTGGAACCAAAAACTGTCCGACAATTGGAAGATGCGCGTTAAGGCGCAGCTAAAGAATGAAGAGCACGGCTCCCAGGCGCTCGCTGACTTTGACTACACTGGAGAGGATTTTACGTGGAACATGAAGGTCTCCAACGGCCCGCTGCTCGGCGTCAGCTACTTGCAGAGTGTCACGCAGAACCTCGCTCTCGGTGGCGAGGCCTACTATCACGGCAAGCACCGCAAGGTCATCTCGGCTTACGCTGGCAAGTGGACCGACCGCGACTGGGTGGGAATGGCCACATACGGCGCCATGGGTACGCTACAGCTGGCGTACCTTCGCAAGGTGGGTCACCGGATCCGTTACGGCTCCGAACTTGTGTACAACCACGCTTCGGGTGAGGCGCAGACCACTTGCGGTGTGGAAATGGATCTAGGTCAGACACGGTTCGTGTCCAGCGTGGACTCGACCTTCCGCGTAGCGACGAGCATCGAGTCGCGTGTGCTGCCAAACTTTGTGCTCACGTTGTCGGCTGAGGGCTTTCCGCTCAAAGACGACTTCAAATTTGGCTACGGTGCGCAGCTTTCATTCTAGATTTAGAGTCGCAATGCAGTTGAAGGTGGAGGAGAGGAAGCTACCAGCCAGCCAACTGAATAGCACAGAGCAGGTAGGGAAGGGCGAGGGTGGAAACATCGCGAGAGTTCATTCAACTTAGCTCGCTACTCGCCTCCCGTTGAAAACCCGCTCTGTACAGTTCGCTAGAGAACACAAGGGGCTCGGTTTTCTAAACTCACCCAATTGACTGTTTGTTTGCCTTGAGTTTGCGTCCATCTTCGACGTGAATAACTTCAACTTAATGACCAACACTCTTGCATCCTTGTAAAAGAAAATGGATTAACGGGAAAAAATCGACCATGGTTAAAGTCACCTTTGGGCCTCGAAGAGTGAGTCCGCTCTGGAAGGCGACGTCTCGGACAATATGCAGATAAGCTCGAGCCGCGACAAGCACTTATTGACTCACAGACAGTCGCCTGAGGCTGACGATCAGGTGAGGATCGAGAACAAACGACTGAAGGCGAAGCTGGAGACGCTTCTCTTTGCCAAGCAGCAGTCGGAACGGGAGGCTGGAGATTGGATCGCCAAGCTGGAGAACGACAAGCTGCAGCTGCATAAGGTATGGAAGGACGAGGTGGTCAAGGGGCTTGACATGGAGAAGAAGCTCCAAGGGCTCAAATGAAGCAACTCAAAGAGAGCAGGAGACTGCGTAAGATTTGTCCTCATCAGGCCGCTACATTGATCAACATACGTCAGAATTTGTGCCAGCTAGAGAGAGAGACCTTGCCTTGTGTGGTGGAGCAGAAAGAAAAGCTCGAGACGTTAGCACAGTGGCTCAAGAGTGGGTTGAAGAGTAGTACTGGCAAACGCTGCCGACCGATGGAACAGGAGACGATGCTGGACGTGAAGAGAGATAAGAATACCTTTCACGAGACAGCGGTGAAGAAGCACTCGTTTGAAGATGGGGTGATGGAGAAGTAATCGACTGGGGCGGAGGTCACAGAGCAGTATGCGAAAGTGGACTTTGGTCTGATCAAGATCTTTCCGTGTGATGCATGCACTGGAGACAGATCGTGATGAATCGTCTGAAGCGCGAAATGAATTCGAGTTGCTCAATCCAGACTTTGGTCATCATTTCCAGTTGGATGCTACGATGTTGATGGAGCACCGCAATGCACGTTGTTCGCTGCGATCAATTGCATAGTGCGAACGCTACGCTGTCTGCTTTCTTAGCAAGAATACTACTGTACATACGTGCCCAACAGCAGGTCCCAAAGGCGTCCACAGTTTTTTTTTTCAACAACGTGCACAACATCTTTTGCTACTACTGAAATAGTACTCGTTTTCTTAGTAAAAGTGAGCCGTTCGCGTTCACTAGGTCACGCCACGGAGAAAGTAGCCAAGAACGCCAGGCATCTTACGTTTACCCTGCTGTGATCAATGGGGGGGGGGCATTAAAATGGCCAGTCCCCAGCAGGTTTGTTGTTGGATCCGCGATATCCGCTGTTGGAGCCAGGTGAGTATGAGTTGCCACCACCCTGGGAGAAGCCACCACTACTAGTTCCGCCCTCGACATTCCTGGTGCAACAACAGCATTAGCGCTTCCGTAATGAGTACGCAACCATTCCTCAAGTGAATCCCTTACAGAGGCCCTTCCAGCACCGAGTGGTAGCCCAGAAGTCGTGGAAGCGAATACGTCAGCAGCTCCTTGAAAACACGCGCCTC
This sequence comes from Phytophthora infestans T30-4, assembly GCF_000142945.1. NCBI lineage: Eukaryota > Oomycota > Peronosporomycetes > Peronosporales > Peronosporaceae > Phytophthora > Phytophthora infestans. The sequence goes on from NW_003303731.1 coordinate 867,540, forward strand.
GCCGATGTTGAGCGTGGCGACAGACTCACTCTCGTGGTTCACCTTGATCAGAATCAACGGGTTTCCGTCCGAACCCGACGCACGCGTGATGTGCAGAGACTTGGTGTTCTTGTCCTCCTCAGAAGCGTTCATGTTGGGTGAGTGCGTGAGCGACAGCTCCGGGATACGCGAGTCCAGCAGTTCCAGCACTAGTCCCACCTCTGACGGGCTTAGCGAGAAGAACTGCATCAGCACAGAGAGTCAGCCACTGTAGTCTCTTCATGCACCAGTAGCTATCGATTGAGCTCACCGTCTTGTTCTGGTAGTTGTAACCCGAGTTGGTAGCCTTGGCCCACGACAGCATGATGGCTCCCTGTGCACAGCATCCAGAAGCGCACTTAGCTCATAAATATCTCCACTTTTGCTAGCAATAAGGACTCTGCAAGCCTAAATAAGACCTTGATATACTCACCACTCGCTTGGTTTTCAAGTAGTTGCCACCGTTGGTGTACTGTGGCGGGCTGGGAGACACCTGAAAGGCCGAGTCACTGCCGTATATCGAGAAGTTGGGGAACACACGCTCCGTTGCTGAATTGCAGACGACAGGGCACGAGGTAAGACGCGAGACGAAGGTGTGTACAATCCAGGGATACAAGCTTCACGTACAATACAGCGCAGAGCTACGAGGAGCCATGCGCAGCCCGTAGCTCGCCGTCCTGCGGAGCGTCTGCAGCAGCACCATGGTGTTCACGAGCTGTAATTTGATGGTCAGGATTGCATTAAGTGCGATGCACACTGTAGCCATCAAGACAAACTGTAGCCATATTCGTGAAACGACGCATCCTCGCTACGGCGTTAAAGCCATGTTCCTGTGTTGTGCTGCTGGATTAGTGACCAAGACCTTTGAAGTGACTTCGGAGACCATCACACACCAGCGCACGCTTAGCTCGCTTAATGCTGACGTGTCATGTGCCCGGTATAACCACAATGGAAGAATTCTGGCCAGCAGTAGCGTGGAAGGCGGAATATGTCTGAATGTGGCTTCGTCAGGAGAGCTGCTGTCCCGGTTTTTCAATCCTGGTGAAGCACCTGCAAATCGAGTTGGTGCAGCCATTTTGATGGATCACGTTTCGTTGGGTTCTAACCATCACTTCGTCATTTTTACAGCGCGTGAATGCTGTGCAGTTCAGCAGTGGGTCAAGATTTCTTGCTTCTGGTGGCAATGACGGCTGTGTTCGGGTAAACAAAAAATGTTTCAATGTGAAAGGTAACAAGACGTCGTAACACTTAGTGTGTCAACTTTATCAGTTGTGGGATCTCAAAACTCAAGAAACTATGCAAACATACAACATCAGTGCCAGCGTTGTCACCTCCGTTGCCTTTAGCGGATACAAGGATGAATTCATCGTCGGGGGCAGTGCCAGGTAACCTCAGCAAGAATTCCTTCATCAAACCTCGCAAGCGTATTTAACCTGCTCGTTTCGTGGTGCTGGTAGTGGTGCCATCTCCGTGTGCGACGTCCAAACAGCAGAGACAGCTGGGTTCCTGACAGTCGATCCGGCTCATGGGGTACACAAAGTGATGGCAATTCAAGCATCTCCACATCCGTATGCCCGGCATACTCTCGGATCCACGTACTCGGATGGTTCAGTCCGAGTATGGGACTTGAGCACTGGGCAACTGAAGGCAGAATTCGTTCGTCAACATGAGGCACCAGCCACATCATTGACGTTGTCTCCAGTCAGCAAGGTTTTGCTTGCAACGGGTGGTCTGGATGGTCGAGTGATCTTCTATGATACCCTACAGCGCAAGTACGGCACGTCGTCATTTCTTGTTGTTAACACCTCACTGCTGATGTGTGTCTTGTGTGTGAACAGAAAACTACGATCTTTAGACTTGGAGCAGCCAGTTTCGTCCTTGGCTCTATGTGCTGATGGAAAGACACTCGCAGTAGGGACAACAACGGGCGTGATCCTCGTGTACGATCTCCGAGGGGCCATCACGCCACTATTTTCCACCCTCGTACACGAAACCTCTGGAGTTCACTCACTTCAATTTTCACCACCTCCATCCGACGTCGTTACAACGGGTGTTATTCCAGAAGGTGTCCCCGTTGTGTCGGCTGAGCACGTTTCACCTTGCAAAGGAGAAACACTGCAAGAGATCGCAGTACGGAAACTCGAAGCGCTCGGCATGGGAAGCCCGACGAGGAAGCACGAGGATAAACCAGGGCTAGTTCACTCGTCGCCACCATCTTCTCCGACTCGGTTTGCAACACGCATAGGTAAGTAAGTGCCTTACGCGCTAAAACTGCTTTGAATGCTGAAATGGTATTATTCCCGTATACAGCAGAGCCATCGGAACCTGCATCTCCACAAAGCCATTCAAATGGCTTCGCAACCCCAACGCAATCTTCCCCCAGCCGGCCATTTGCAAATGCCCGATCAGAGCTTGCAACAGTCCAAGGATCCATGGACGAAAGGCGGCAGTCCAAGTCCTCTGCGGTATCATCCTTATTATCCGCTTTGTCTCGACGCCTATCGGAGCAGACATCCGATGCCTTCTCTCCGTCCAAACAAATGGATTTCGGTAAATCAAAACTGCGTGCCGAGGTCCAACGACTTCGAGAGGAAATGGAACTGCGGCGTCAAGAAGAGATTGATCAGCTCTCGACTTTGCTTGAAAATTTAATGGACCGCTTTGACGCCATAGTGGAGGAGAATCGGTCGTTACGCGAGGAGAACGAGTGGCTGAAGTCCCACGTGCCAGCATCGTAGACGAGAGCTAAGCGTGAACAATTGAGCTATAGGCAACGGGTTTGCATCGTCTTGCTCTCCCATTTTGCGTCTGCAAATTGAAGTTTGCCGCTTTGAGCAATCGCAATTCGGTCATGAAATGGATCTGCAGCAATGCAGGTTGCAGCGTCATCAACATGGCCGCGACTAACCACTACACCGTCGCTTGTTCTGTATAACGACAGATCGTGTCCTCGTGCTGCCACAATTCCTAGACCATTCCGGACGAAAATTGGGTGGAAAATCGCCTTGTTGGTGTCGTTGAGCTGACGGAACGTACACATTGGGGTGGACGTATTACGCAAGTCGAACATAAAGAAGTTTGAGTCAAACCCTGCCGACAGCAACAGGTTGTCATCCGTCGGATGGAATTGAACACTGTTGATCGCTCGGGAATGCATGCCACCAACTGTCACAACGCTGGGGTTCGCAGCTACTCGTGTGTCAAATACATGTAGTTCTCGATCGTTGCCACCTGATGCAAAAATTTGAGGGTTGCACTTAGCAAACCGCACACATTTAACGACGCCAGCGTGATCATCAAACCGCTGCTTCACCTCGAGCAGACCCGTATCGCCGCGGAATTGTGAAAGCGCAATCGAAGTGTCTTTTGAGCACGTCAAAACGGAATCGTCACAGACATCCATACCGAAGATGCCCTTGGTGTGTAGACTTGAGTTGGAAAAAATCTCCTTGGGAGTTTTCAGCATTTCGGAGCTGTGATTCAAGTCCCAAAGCTTCACGGAGGCGTCGTTTGACGCTGTCAAGAGCAGGTTCGCTTTCCTCGGACGCTTCTCGCTAGACTGATTGCAGAAACCCACCCGCTGTGCGCTTTGAATGACATGAGTGGGATATGTGCACCAGGATCATCCACAAATCCGTCGACAATTTCCGGTTGATGGTAGGAATTTGAGAGCGCAAAAACTGACACGAGACCTCCGTGACCGCCCGTCGCAACGAGGCCGTTCTCTTGAAAAGAGGTGAAGGAGATATCGTACGTCTTCTTGATACTGCGGTCGATTAGATAGGATTTTGAGTCTACTGCGAATCCCACCAGCTCCTGACCATTGCAGTCCTGCGACGAAGACGGCGGTGTCCTTCGGTTATCGTGGTTTCCATTGACAAAGTATTGCAGCACATTGGACTCGGCAAATGAAGCTTCCATTTCGAGTGATCCAAGTTCATCGAATCCGTTACGTTCATCTTCCTTTACTATCAAAGGTTTTTGTGGCCCTGGAGCAGCTTCACCACGAAGACGACTAGATCTCCGCACGGGAACCTCTTCCGGCAAAGATTTCGGCTTTAAGTGTCTTTTAGTTGGTTTTGTTTCGGGAGTTCGGTCTTGTTGCAGTTGCCTTGTTATTTCCAATTGGGTGGAGGTCATCCCTAACTCTTGCAGGAACCTGGCGTTTGCCGTCATTTTCACCATTCGCTTCCGTTCGTACTCCGAGAGCTCAAGAGGCTGATCCGATGGAGCAGCAGATACTGAAACACCTTCAGCATAGTCGGAACTGAGTTTTGCTACTTTACACTGTCTCGGAAGCTCCGTAGCGTCGAGCGTCACCAAAATCCTAGATGCCGCAGATTTTCCCGGCTTGTGGTGGGTATCAGAACCCAAGCAATGCGGTGTTGGGGTTGCGGTCGAAGACTCTTTCTTTGTTGAGTCGATTAGGGGGGCTTCATCACGCGGTCGTTTAGCCTTGCTGACAGGCTTGAAGTAGTCGAGGATGCTCGGCATCGCCAACCGAGTGCTTTAATATATGGCAACCCACCAAAATAATGAATCGGATGTCATAATTGATATAGTTCCCAGATAATTACCGGCACATACCAAATAAAAAACCCTAATATCGATAGTAAAAATAATAATTTGTTTCAGCCTGTAACAAACTATTATTTTTACATTATAGGCCTGCAATTTGATGTAGAATACCGGTATTTATTAATACATGTACTGTACCTTTTTTATTTTAAATAAAAATAAAGTTCATCTTATGTATACCGCTATTTAGCATTTGCTGTTTCGGAGATACGTACCCTAGCTCCTATGACGGAGAACGCGCTCCCGGGGGTTCTTAACGCCGTGCAGGCGCTCTATGGCATGGTGCGTCGTGTGCAATACTAGCTGTGCAGTTTTCTCGTCGCAACTCGTTTTGCATCCTGCTCAATTTATTGAAAAGGCCCATTGACTCACAATAAACATTACAGGAAGGAGCCGCACGGCAGCGAGAAGCCAATGAATTTCTCAATGCCTTTGCTGCTTCCGATGCATCATGGCCCGTAGGCTTCCAGCTATTACAGGAAGAAACTCTGGTGTTGCCTCCCGAAGCACTCTTCTTTGCAGCCAACATGCTCCACACCAAGGTGCGCAAGGAATGGGTGCGGCTGCCGACAGAACAGAAGATAGCGATGACAGCGTCAATACAGACGACCATTCAGGTGCTGCGGTCTGGCACGCGGCCAGAATTCCATCAGGGTCCGATAACCAGCAAACTCTGTGCTATCTACGCGGTGGTAATGATTTCCTCCCCCAAGGACTGCAAAGCTCTATTATCTCAGTTATTGGCTAATTGCTCGAGATCAGGAGACGCAGGAGAGATTGCGTTTCTGCTGATGTTTTCTCGCTGTGTCTGTGAGGAAATGGAAGACGCTGAGTTAGCATTTGCCGCCAAAGATGCGATGGAGATGCACCTCAATGCTCTAAGTGGAGACTTAGTTACGTTGATCGGGAAAATTGTGCTCGCACGTGGAGATCAGAATGCACGTGTGGCTTCACTACATGGTGAGGCTTTAGCGTGCTTAAATGTGTGGGTTAGACGCGCAGGTCTCTCTTTGGCGTCGCTCTACTCCAAGGATGAAGCCGTGTTGCTTGCACTGCTGGACGCTCTGCAGAGCAAGTCGGAGCACTTGCAGATATGTGCTGAGATCTTAACGAAGTTGATTACAGTCGCGTCATACCCGCCTCCGGCTCAGTTGGAACGGACGTTGTTGGTCGTGGCGCGAGGGTTACTCGAGACGCGAGCAGCATGCGAAAGTGCTCTTGCTTCTGGAGAAGACGACGTGAGCCACGCGATAACAGATGTCATCTCGACATTTTGTGAAACATACGCAGATTGGATTCTGGAAGGTGAATATCCACAGGATTCCGCTGCTCTGGGTGAATTGATGTTGTATCTGGGCTCACATCCACGCCGACAAATTGCGTCTCTCACTCTTGAGTTTTGGATGGTCGTTCAGGATGAGCCTGTCGCGTCACGGTATCAGTTCTTCCAGCATGACGCCTTTGTACGGCTTTTTGATGTCATGCTCAAACAGTGCTCGTTCCCCCGAGGGGACGCTGAGGATATGGATGAACTAGAGCTCGACGATCTCATGGCTTTCCGAAGCGGCTTCCAGGGTGTCCCGGAGGCTTTCATGTCGATTTTTACTTTACTTAAGGAGCAATATCTTACTTATCTACTTCCGATCCTTACGTCGGCCGGGTCGAGTGAGTGGCAGAGCGTCGAAGTTGCTCTGTTTGCAGTCTCTACAGTGGCTGATGAGATCAAGAAGAAGCTGCCCAATACATCCGCGAGTACCCCGCAGCAAGTAGAGTTGGAGGGCATGGTGTCACAAATTATGCAGGCTGTATTGGTCTCGTCAGCAAGCATGTATCCCCTCGTAATCACGACAGCTTCGCGGCTCCTGGGTCAGTTTGCTGGCTGGATCAACGACAAGGCTTTAGCTGCACGCGCATTCGACACGGTGGGGGCTGTGCTCCAGTATCTGACAGGTGCTCTTGGACTTGAAGCGAGCCGTAGTAATGCTGCAAAGAGTTTTATGCAAGTCGCAACGAGTTGTACGGGGTGCCTTTCCGAGATGCAGCCAAGTTTCCTCCTGGCTAGTGTGCTGCGTTTTGGCGCCTCTTCTGGTCAAGAATCCATGCCTATTGACGATCGCTTGCTGGTGGTTGAAGGTCTCGTTCGAGCCGCAGCTGTCTCTCCGCACTGCTCGGTGATCCTACAGACTGTTCTCAACGACTCACTGGCGCGTCTGGATCAAGTGCTGATAGCTACGGGGGTGGATGATACGGCTGTGGCTAGTCCGGTGTGCAGTGAGCTTCAAGTACTTAGCAAGGTGATGCGGTTTCTGGACGCACCCGCAGACATTGCGGGGGGGCAGGGTGTTACGGGGTGGACGGTGCAGCAGATTTGGCCTCACTTGGATCCCATTACACCACGATTAGAAGCCTACGAAGCTGTGATGGTAGCTCTGTTCGAGTTGTATGGATGGTGTTTGCAGAGTCTGAGGCAGGAGATGGCACCTGAGCTCGGAGGCATCGCTACATTAATTCTTAGGGTCTTCGAGCAACGGCGTTTCGTGGCTCCACTCGAATGCGCCTCTGTGGCTGTTGATGTCTTCGGAAAAGATGCAAGTGCTGAGATCGTCGAGAGTTTCCGGGGTCTAATGGGCGCGTTGAGCCAGTCGGCGTTCCACTTTTTCACGACGCATTCGCTAGCCGAGTCGCCGGACGTGCTCCGATCCTTTTTTGAGCTAGCCTACCGCTTCTTGCTCTTCTGTCCAGCAGCATTACTCTCAGCTCCTGAGTTTCCAGTGCTTATCGGTCTCGGCTTGGCCTGCCTGGGCAACCAGGATCGTCCATCCACTAATGCAGTTCTCATGTTTCTCACATTCCTGCTGAATGAAAGCACGATCAAACTGGCCTCGTTCACAGCAACAATCAACGCCAGTGTGCTGGATGCTGGGCAGACTGAGAAGTGGCTCGACAGTCTTATCGAAGCGCTGGCCTCTAAGAGTCCTAGTGCTCTCTATGACTCGCTGTCCAAGTTATTGTACACGCTGTTGGCAAGTTTTGCCGACAATGAGCGAGTTCGAACGGCGCTAATGCAGTCACTGACCCGCGACGCGCTTGGCGTGACTGAGCTACGTCCCGAGGACCGGCAGCAAGTGCTGCACTTGTGGCTGTCACTTGCTTCTCAGCCCTCACGCTATTCCGAGCGACGCTTTCGAGGCTTGTGCTGCGACTTTGCAAAAGTTTGTCGCAAGGAAATGACAGCAGACGCGCTGCACTCGATCGAGATGCCCAACTAGTCAGGATTTCTACTGTCCGATAGAAATTGTTACCACCTGCAGTCATGAAACTTTGATCACATGTACATTGTATTGAACTGGCGCTGCCGACGAAATGAGCCGGGCACAATCACAAATTCTACCAAACGATGCAGCTGCAGTCCTAAGCCAGCTCTCCGACCTACGTCAGCAGCAACAAGAAACGTTTATTAGAGTCCAAGCCGCCTTGCAATCGAACACTTTGCAACGTACGATAGGGTACTTTTCGTAGTAGAACTCCTTAGTTTCTTCGAGTTCCTTCTTTTTCTTGTCGTTGAAGTCCGAGACGTCGTCGCTGATGTCCTACAAACCAGAATCAAGCAAAAATCACCAGTGCTTAATTCGTGCACTGTGCATTTCTCGTTTATAATACCAGCATTCCGTACCTCCTTCTTGAGCGATCCGAGTGCCAGCGCGCGCGTGCAGGCCTGTAATACCAGCACAAAAACCATCACCAAACACGTGTCAGCACACGTCTAAACCAGCCAAAGTCGCTTGTTAAGTCGTAGCTCAAAAGTGTACCGTTCCGGCAAACTGGTTGTAGGATTTGCCCTTGGCGTAAAACTTGGCGCCCGATGTCACGTCCAGCACCTGCAGAAGCATATATGTAGCAGCTCTTCGTCAGGTTTCGTCGTCTTCCCACCGACCTGCAGCTTTGTTGCGTACCTTGCCACCGACCGCCACCAAGATGGGCTTCTCCTCGTCCGAGCCATCGTACCTGTAGCCACAGCACCATAATTATTTGTGACGTCGAAGTTTTATACGTACGTGATTGCACTTACATGCGCAGCTGGTCCAGCGTGTACTTGGGCAGTCCCTCGGCCTCGGCCGCCGCCTCCTTCTCAGCGCCTTTGCCAGTGATGAGGATAGAGAAGGGGTACGGGCAGCTGTAGCCGCTAGCAACAAGCTGCTGCTCGATCTGCGGCCAGGCCAGAGCCACAATGGCCACCACCAACGCCACGCCGAACAGGAAGAAACGTCCTAGACCTGCCATTGTCTTCACTTGTTGTTGCTGTCGTTCCGCTGGTCTGCACTCTGATTGTGCCACGTACGAACGACATAGGTAGCTTCTACATGTGGTGGTGTTTTGAACGCCATATTGTATCTATCATTTCATCACATCCGTACTGAAATGACTGCTGTTTCGTAGCTATCATTGAGTTACGTTTTGTCAACAAAGTTGATTTGTTCAACATCATCAACCACACTTCCGAATCTACCGAACTCTACGAAGATGAGCGTGAACGTGGACAGGATCCTGAGTAGCCCCGAGGCCACATACACGGCCACATACAACCAGCGCGATCTGCTGTTATACGCTGTGGGCATCGGCGAGTCGGCGCTGCAGTTCACGTACGAATTCGACGACACGTTCGCCGCCTTCCCGCTCTACCCAGTTTGCCTTCCCTTCAAGGGTCAGTCGCAGGATGTAGTGCCTTTCCCGCCTGAAACCATATCAGCCACACCCGATGGCATGCCCGCGTTCAATCCGGCCATGATTCTTCACGGCGAGCAGTCAGTGGAGATCGTGCGGCCTCTGGACCCAGTGGGAGGCATCCTCACGGGCAAGACGAAGGTCATTTCCTTCTACAATAAGGGCAAGGGCACGCTAATGGAAACGCAAACCCAGTTTGAGGACGCCAACGGAATCGTGGCCAAACTCATCAGCGGATCGTTCATCCGCGGACTCACGGGCTACGAGGGCAAGGGCCGCAAGCTCCCTGCCCGCGTGCAGATCCCAAAGCGCCAGCCGGACTTCTACGATGAGTTTAAGACGTCGCCTCACCAGGCCCAGGTCTACCGCTTGTCTGGTGACTACAACTCGCTGCACATTGACCCAGAGATCGCTAAGAGCGTCGGCTTCAAGCAGCCCATCCTGCACGGCCTGTGCTCTATGGGCGTGGCCAGTCGCGCGCTGTACAAGCAGTTTTGCGGCGGCGACGTGGCGCGCTTCAAGTCCATTCGCGTGCGCTTCTCAAGCCCATGCTTCCCAGGCGAGACCATCCAGACCCGCATGTGGCAGGAGAGCAGTGGCAAGGTCCTCTTCCAAGCCGTGGTCAAGGAGCGCGGCGTCGTTATCGTTGACGGTGGCGAATTCGTGTACGCCATGGACGCGTCCTCACGCCTGTAAGCCAGTTGTTTAAGCAAAGCAAGATCCAGTGCTGCAAAGCGAAGGAGGCAATATCCGCGTTTAAATGTACTTCAATGACGTCAACGTCATGAACAATTGGGATCCGTTATTATATAATTTTAAAAATTCTGCTAACAGTCCACTCGATTACCGAGTCCAAGTATTAAAAGATCGAGTCTCGATACTAAAATTCCGGTGCTGCGAGGCATCGAATTTCTCAGATCTCACCAAAAAGTGTCAAACCGGGTAATGAGCTCATCGCCCGCGTCTCCTGTGCGGCTGTCGCCTTGGACCAAGTCGGTGGTCGCTGGCTCTGTCTCGGGCATGGTGAGTGTGGTAGCATGCCATCCCTTCGACACCATCCGCACGCGGCTCCAGCTGTCGCCCACCCGCTTCCGCGGCTTCTTCCACTGCGCCCAGCAGACTGTGCATCAGGAGACCATGCGCGGCTTGTACAAGGGATTCTTGCCCCCGTTCTTCAGTCAGGGGGTGTACAAGGCTGTCATCTTCACCACATCGTCCACGCTGCGCAACGACGTGCTGCCCCACATGCCACTACTGCAGCCGATTCTCACCCCGACGGCTGTGTCATTGACTGCTGGGGCAGTCGCTGGTGGTGTCAACGCGTTCCTCGTGGCGCCCGTGGAGCTCGTACGCAATCGGCTACAGGTTCAATACGACAACCAACCCGACACGCGAAAATACCGAGGAGCTTACCATTGCGTCACACAAGTGGTGCGCAGTGAGGGCATCACAGCCATGTGGAAAGGATTGACCACCACTGTCATCCGAGACTCACTGGGTGTAGCCTTCTACTTCCTTGGTTACGATTTTGCTAAGAAGCGCCTTAGTGAGAGTGGAAAGCTGGGAGAGACAGCTACACTGCTGACGGCTGGAGCTGTTGGCGGGATCAGCTTCTGGGCGGTTGCGTTACCGTTCGACACGATCAAGTCGCTGATCCAAGCAGACGGGAGAACAGGTAAATACACAGGACTGGTGTCGAGTACGGCAAGACTGGTACGCGAAGAAGGCGTGATGCAGCTCTTCCGCGGATGGCAAGCCGCCTTCTCGCGTGGGATTCCCAGTGCTGCCATCACTTTTTGGACTTTTGAACGAGCGAACAAATTTCTGGATGAATGTTAATAACTACAGTACAATGAAAATGATTGACTTGTTGTAAGATGAGCTCTATTCCCATTTTAAAGAGAAGTCGCGCTACCACGCTGGCACTTTACTACGTAGTAAAAATAATTGAGTCGTTAGTCCTGCATTGATAAATCCATCCGTGCGCGCTGCAACTGTATCGCGATCGAGGCAGCTCGTTCACCCAGTCCAATTGCTTTGTCCTTGAACATGTCGTGAATGGAATCAGCGTCGGTCGGGTAGCAGATCGGTGGAAAGTCACGCTGCTCCGGACTGCTGTGACCTGCTGGCTCAAATGGTCCTTCGCCCACGACAGCAGACGCACCAAACGCGCTCGTCCAGCGTTCTCCCCCAACAACAATCATGCGAAAGATCATGAGAGAATGCAGCAAGTTTACCATCGTCAGCTCTTCTCCAGCTGAAATTCCACCACTCGTGACGAAGACAGCACCAACCTTCTGGCTCATGTCCTCGGTAACAGACCATTCGCTCATGAACTTAGTCATCTTCAGTAGTAAGGAGATCATACCAAATGCACTCATTAGCAAAGCAATTATCTCCTACTGAACTTAAGTAACAAACCTTTGGCTCCACGTTAGCGTTCACCACGTGCGTTCCAAGAATCACAGCGTCCGCCCACATCACGTCATTCGGAAACGATGCGTTGTCCAGTGTTCGTAAGCGCAGTGACTTTGACTCATTACCCAAGACGTTGCGGGCGCCAATCTCCACCGCCGCCGCGAGTTTCGAGAGATGCGGCCCGTCAGAGTACGCAATTAATACGTTTGCAGCTTCATGGCTTCGCACGCGCTGCCACGCGCCGCCGACCACACCACGAGACTGAGTGTGTGGCTGGTGCATCAGTCTCGGCTGTTGCTCTTGCTGCGCTTCCAGTCTGGCCAAAACCTGCTGCGAGAGGCCGATGACATGCACGAGGCCGATCGCTGTACCCAAACAGAAGATGAGTAACAACACGCCCACCGCGCGACGAAGGCGAAAAGCATCGACGCTCTGTGGTACCTCGCCTACACCCAGACTCTGTAGCTCTGTGTAAACAGGCGCCGGTGAATTAGGGACACGCGGAGGGCGCAGTGGCCGCATCTCGCTACGGTGGGCGATGCCGTGCAAGTTCATTTCGAAATATCAATGTGACAGTCGCAAAGAGGGATGCTCCTCCACACATTTTCTGTACATCAAGAGGTGCAGATTAAAAGATGGGTACAGCTTAGCGATGGATACACTTTTTTTGTGAGTTAAATTATTTTTCTGTTTGCTGCTTGCATGTATTTACCGTGCGTATTTGAGCTCGTGGAAGCCGCAGTTAGCGATGGTTCCTGGTCCCCCCTTGCCGTCGCTGCCACCGTAGTTCGCATGGCATATGCAAATGCCCGTGGTGAAGTCGCAGATGCCGTGGTTCGAACACAAGGCGTTCTCCCGTGTTCCTTTGACAGACGTTTCGCCCAGGAGTGTATCTCCACCCATGACAACCACAAGACTTCCAGATCCATCTCTCGCGGTGCCGTTGATTCGGTCCTGCAGCAATGCATTCGATCCTGATAGGGACGGTAGGTCTCCGAGATCGGTCAAAAAGTCCACCATGATGACGATGTTTATGCTGTTGGAACAGGCCACAGTTCCACCTGAGAAAACGACTTCCACTTCACCTATCGTGGATAGCTCTTCCAATGCAGATTTTATATCTGCTTCTACTGAGTTGTAGGGAATGTCCTTTGTGGTTTCGTCTCGGAACGTGAGAGTGAAGCTGCCCGCGTCAGCGATGCACTGGATCAGTTGACGCTCGATATCATCGTTGTCGGTGTTGAAGCCGTCACCGCGTGGGCACTCCTCTGAACGTGTATACAAGAAAATTAGTAGAACGTATCTACAGGCATTTAAGTCCATAGCACTTACTTTGGGAACAATCGTAGCCGAAATAGAAGGGATCGCAGAGGCAAGAACGAATGCGGTGAGCGTCCCATGTGGCCACGTCGTTCGGGTCTTCTCCATATGTAAAGCCTCGGGTCACCCCGTTCACCCGATTAATTGGTGCCATCCGTACAGAGTCAAGCACTGGCCATTACCATTGCACTCAACGTCACTGCCTCCACAAGCCACTGCAATAAAAACCAACACAACCCTTATCAGCATCAAAATGGACCCAAATAAAAGCAAGAGAGATGAACGCACTCAGATCGCAGGCACCGCCGGTGTACGGGGACTGACACTTGCACTTGCCACTGCTGCGATCACAATCTCCAACGGCACTGCACTCGGTGCGCAACTGGTGTGCAACGTTGTCTTCGCTCGGGTAGTCGAACCACGAATACCCAACTGGACAGGCCCTCTCAGAGCAATCTCCGCCACGCCAACCTTTTGCACATGAGCAGCGATAAGACGGACTACCCGAGCATGTGCCATGTCCACTACACGCGAGATCTCCAGGGCATCCGACCGGAATTCGTGACGTTGCGCCACAATCACCGCGGTTGAACTTTAAAGTACTGATGCTGCCGTTTCCGTCGCTGTTGGTGTAGCCTGTATGGCAGATACAGCGGCCGAGAGCGATCTCATCGCAGTATCCACGATTTGAGCAGACTTCGCTTTCTTTTGTTCCATCCACAGACACGATACTCGATATATCGTTCCCGCCGCCAGCAACAACAACGCTAGATCCGGCACTCATCTCGCTGTCTTGGATTACAATAGTTGGGAGACTAACGAAAAGCACAGAAAAACAAGTACACAAGTTTAAAACGGCAAACTTTTATCCATCACACAAACAACTCACTTTCCAAAGTTCTGGGTAAACGTGAGTCTCGCGAGGTTTGCCGGTGCCTCGCACATTTGGTAGCCGGAAAAGCTCACATCAATACCCTGAATTGTAGGAAGCTCCAGCAAAAGTACCTTCAGTTGCTGCATTGTAGATTGAGCCGGGATTGGGCGAGTTGTCGCTCCCCGGAAGGTTATCGTGAGCGAACCACCACCTAACTCTACGGGTGTCTGCATTTGACGTGCTGGGTCCGGACTAAATGTCTGATCAAGTGGCTCACATGAAGATCCTTTTTCGGTCTCGGTGAAACTCGATGGGAACTGCAGACGATTTGCAATGTGTACAAGCCCGTCCGAGCCTCCATTATTCGTCTGGTCGGCTTGTATCTCGGCGAGATCTCCGTCTCCGCTGGTCGCCTTCACCACGACAAAGCGGATGATAATGGTCGTACCAAAATCACTGCAGAATGTGGATTGTCCGTCTGCAAACGTGACGTCGATATCCACAATGTAGGACACTTTGGTCTGAATCGTGGCTTTAAGTGTATCAGCGGTGATACTATAAGGTAGTCCCGTGATCTTCGTGCCGTCCTCAAAGGTAAGAGCAAAGTTGCCACCGGTAGCTCCACAGAGGAATTGCTGCTCTTCTGTCACACGACAGGAGTCATGGCCCTTGACAACCTCCTTAGTTTCTGCGTCAACGAATCCATTGGCGTTGCCAAGAAACAGAGTTTGAACACCTTTCAAGTCCAAGGTGGAGAAAGTCATGGGTGGAAGATCTGCTAGCAACATCCGATGCCACAGTGTAGAGAAGGTCATTGTCACGAATGTGCCTCCAGTTGTGCAAACATTATTCGTAGCTGCTCCAGTATGAGTCATGAGAGAAACACTAATCTGACCATAGAATGAGAGTTTGGAAAGAAATGCCACAAATGTGTTGCTGTCTGCGTTGCTAGGAATATTGCGAATGGTCTCGTTGCCAAAGGTGACCGCGAACACACCAGAGTCAGCCGCACATATAAATTGCTGGACCTCAACCGTTCTCCAGCCTGGCACAAGGGCATTGTGCTGCTTCATGTTGGTTGTCGGGAAGGTTACAGTCCACTCCGTCCGAGTTAGTAGTGGGTCTGCTCGGGTGACGGTAACTGCGTCCACGCCTCGTAACGCCAACAGAGATGTAGCGATTGATGGCCCAAACGAATCCTGATCAGCCCGTGCCTTAAATGAAATTGGACGAGTGTACTGCTTGCCGAATCTCAAAATGAATTTGCCTTTCGTGAGCGGAGCGTCCATTTGCAATACGACTGTTTGCTTCTGGTATGTTGTCAGACATTGGATTAGCTGCATCTCATTCGCTTGTCCCGTCGTGAGCGGGTCATCGCCAACAGGACAATTCTTTAGAGAGCAACTGGGGCCATGGAATCCAACGTCGCATTGACAGCCGTGAATCACATCAAAGTCCCAAATCTGATTGTACACATACGCCTCTCGATCGTACAGTTCTCGAGCAACCACTTCATTCTCCGACAATGTTTTCATGGAGATGCATTTGCCGTGATTGGAACAAGAATCGAGACATTGAGTGAATTGGCAGGCAGGTCCAGTGAATCCAGACTGGCAGCTGCATGAACCGCTAGAGTACAGGCAAATTCCACGTCCGGAGCACTCCTCTGGTCTGTGAGCATCGTCAGTTCCTCTGATGACTCCCCAGCTCTTGCCTACGGGGCAATACTCGAGCGAGCAGTCGTATCCGAAAAAGCCGTCGTAGCAATGGCAGGTTAGTTGCTTATCGCAAATTCCATTCCCGGAGCAGCCATTGGGACACGACTCATCTGCTACGCTGACGAATTGACATCCAACTGAGCTGAACAGCGCAGCGATGAAGAGTAAAGCTGGAGTGCATGGGGTCATGACTCGTCTCCGAAAATTAACGGGCGGGATTTGAAAAGAGACGAAATGGAGCAGTTTCTCGCGTCTCTTCGCCTTGGTCTTAAAAATCCTACCAACAAATGAAGCGAAGCACTCCTCAAGAGCGACTGTGGGAGAACGGATTGCGCCAGGGTGCTCGAGCATGTAATGGTTCTGCGGTGATGTCGTCTTCGCTGGCGAGTCGTAGCTTGAAAGTGAGAAGGCCAACAATTGAAACCAAAAGAAGTGAAAATAGTGCCACTTCGACACCATTGATAGCAGCTACCGCGCTTCAAGCGTATCTGGCCAACGACATCGACGCAAAGAGCAGGATACCTCGTCTTCGTCCTGCATTTGGGCCGACTGGGGAGCAACCGTCGAGACCCGACACAATACCGAACGAAAGATGTAATGATCGACTGGGTGAACGTCAAGAGGGCGTAGAGGTGCTAAAACTTGATGCACCACCTGATAACAACATCGAAAATGCTGCTGCCGTACATGGAATCGCTGTTTCACGAGCCGAGAGCCCATTGTCGAGCTTCCAGAAGCATGTACGATGTGCTCTCTTCACAAATATCTGAATCTTTGGCTTACGTCGAGTGATTTCGATTTTGATTCAGATAAAACAAGCATCGACATCAAAACAGCGGCACATTCATACATTGCTTGCAGAAATGAAACAGAACGAAAGGCATCCTCCAGCAGCAGGACCATCGCAGAGTTTAACTCGGTCTCTTATGGATAAAATCAACGAGGCGAAAAGCTTACGACAGACTAAGGCAGCAAGTAAAATCCGTTCCAAAGACTTTTCAGAACCAGATGCTCTGGGTCGCGGTTTGCAAAGATCAATCCATCCCAGCTTCTTGGAAGTTAGTCGCTCCAACCCACCGCAAGCACGTCCAGATGCAGCTCAGTCTACGGTTGCATTCCTAAACAACTCTCCACCAGCCCCACACGCGAAGCCAGTAAAGCCCATGATACCGCAGCTGTCATCTTCTCCATCGCCAACTCTGGAAGCCAAAGACACCAGCGGGAAGCCGTTACGAGAAGCAAAAGAGACTGCAGCAAGAATCAACGACGTCATCGTGGCTACCAACGCCATTCTGTCAATTCAGCGTATGTGGCGGAGCCGTCGAAAGCCCAAAGATGGTCGTGCAGTAGTGCTTATTATTGACAAAAGCTGTGATGTCAATGTCACCCCATTGTTTCATGCTGAGAACGCGAGATGCGAGCGAGCGACTAACCAGAAGGTGCGCGTCGCATCAAACCTGCATGTCGATAGCGAGCATGATGTGGGTAATGATTTAGTAGTGAATGGCAGTGAAGTCGATGCCAAAGATTCGAGCGCGAAGTCTCTTATTTCAAGTCGCCCTTGTAACCATCCATGGACGGATCTTGAATTGATTTTTCTTGAAGAAGGGCGATGTATTGAAGAGCTCCAAGAGTCTGTACGTAGAGGAAACTCAGTGGATCAAGGCGAGCTCGTGTGGAAGCGCCCCCACCAGATTATCCAACGACTAGAAGCTCAGCGACTCTCCATGGTTGAGAAAACCCGGAGAAAGCGAGAGCACCGACAAAAATGTCCAGCTCTGCTAGTACCCAGTGCTGGTCCTGACATTGGAGCCGAGAAACTTAAAGCGGAAACGTTGTCGGTGCGGGCGGCTAGTACAGTGACATCCCAAGGCCACCCAAAGACTATTCAAAAGAGTATTCTTCAGCGACAGTGCAAACTGCCTCGTGTTTTTCGCCTCAAGCGAACTAATACCACTAAAAAATTGGTGCTTCGTGCAACAAGAGGGCCGTCAAAAGCGCAAAAGTTGTTGGGCCAAGATCAGCAAGCGTCGAGAGCTTGCGACCAACATGGTCATGCTGTGCCCTCACGTTTAATAAGCAAAGAGGAAGCAGGCGTGTATGATCGCTTCATGGTTTTCCCAGGCGCTGCGCTGACGTCGAACAACATGGATACCAAGCATTCAAGAAATGATCTGATTAGCGTGGGTGAGCTCGCTCTAGCTAGGAGTCTGCTCTATGACAAACAACAATGCCAAGCTACGATCAATGAGGTCGAGCACCTCAACGACTTAATACCATTGACGTCGGCGGTGCCTTCGATCCATGTAAGCAGATCTGGCAAGCTCAGCGAGATTCTTCCTGAACAGCCAGAAGCGATGAGAGGTTCAGCGCTGGTCGCTGAAATATACCCTACTGAAAGGAATGGCGATGGATACGCTTATGGCAGTAGTGCCACTGAACGTGAATCCCTGGAGGACAATGAGAGATCCGGCCAAGAGCCTCGAGAGTCAAGTCGCTGCAAGAATTCGTGGGAAAAACTGCACGTGCGAGTGGGAAGCTGTCGTACTCGCAGCGATGACTGCGCTTCGTACACACCATCGCCTTCCAGCGGGAGTTTTAATTTTATCAAACCGTGCGAAGCGGAAAAAGCGGCGGACGTCTTGCCTCAACACTGTTCTACGGATCTCGTGTTTTCGCTGAACAGCAGCAAGAGTTCCGTCACCAAGACGGTACTTCAAACGCACAGGCAGTATCGAGACCAACATGATGATACATGTAACCAACAGACCGAGGCAGCACCTTCTTCGCAATACCCCATTCCGGTGGCGCAGCTCTCCCAGCCTCGATTAGACGAAGAAAAGCGGGATGAGTTCCTGCGCGTGCTGAACGACTTCAAGCGCTGTCTGCGGCCGCCGCCGCCATACTCGAGCAATGTGTTGCACTCGTCTACCTCGGCGGAGTATGGACTCCATACTCATGGGTCACCAATCCTACATGAGACCACGGAGTCGCTGACGTTGCCAACGGTCAACGCTGACTCAGACCTGTAGACGAATAGGATTGGCGCGTCACACGAAACGTACCGTATGCAACATCCAGTCGTGTTGCCTTGGGCAAGCTGCTGGTCCTTTCTTCAGCGAGTAGTATAATGTACGCAATGTCCACTTTTCAATTTCACGCGGGAAATGCAATGCAGCATCGAGCTGCTGGCGTCCTAGCCAGCGGATTGCCACATTTACTCTTACCGACTGATCTATCATTTTAAGAAATGAAATTCTATACAAATATACAGGTTATCTTTTCCAGCAGGACTTAGAATTGCTCGTTTTCTTTCTGAAGCCATAATCAATGCAAGGATATTAGCTATTACTAGAACAATCCTGCAAACTCTGCTCTGTATTTTCGTCACGTTTCCCTAGAATTCAGAAAGCGGGCTCCTACAAACCTCAAGTGCAGTTCAACTTTTAGTAATTCCATGATGCCATTTCTCAACTTCCCGCGTCAAGTGCAAGTGTCTAGAGCTCATCCTTTCCAGTCATGGCTTCTCGCACCGGCCCGCAGGTTACCCAGTCCACCGAATGCCCTACGCCCGACTCGTGCTTCGTGAAGCAGCCGCATGTGCATCGCCCTCGCCAGTCCGAGCCCAAGATTCTCAACTCGATTCTCGACCACGTGGGCAACACTCCGCTGGTGCGTCTGAACACGATCGCCAAGAAGGCGGGACTCGAGTGTGAGCTGCTGGCGAAGTGCGAGTTCTTTAATGCCGGCGGATCCGTCAAGGACCGTATCGGCAAGCGCATGATCGAGGACGCCATGGCCTCGGGTCGTATCAAGCCTGGCGACACGCTGATCGAGCCCACGTCTGGCAACACCGGCATCGGTCTGGCGCTCGCAGCTGCACTCTACGGCTTCCGCATCATCATCACGCTGCCCGAGAAGATGTCGCTGGAAAAGGTGGACGTGCTTAAGGCTCTGGGCGCTGAGATCATCCGTACGCCCACTGAGGCAGCTTGGGACTCGCCCGAGTCGCACATAGGCGTGGCCAAGCGTCTCGTAAAGGAGATCCCCAACGCACACATCCTTGACCAGTACAGCAACCCGTCCAACCCTCTAGCTCACTACGACGGCACCGCCGAGGAGATTTTGGAGGCCTGTGGCGGACACGTCGACATGGTCGTCATGGGCGCTGGCACGGGCGGTACGTTGTCTGGTACGGCTCGTAAGATCAAGGAGAAATGCCCTAGCTGCATCGTAGTGGGCGCTGACCCCATCGGCTCCATCCTGGCCGAACCTGAGAACCTGAACGACGAGAACCGCCTCAAACCTTACCAGGTCGAAGGAATCGGCTACGACTTCATCCCACAGGTATTGGACCGTTCTTTAGTGGACCGCTGGATCAAGACGGACGACCAGGAGTCGTTCCTACTGGCGCGTCGTCTTATCCGTGAAGAAGGACTGCTGTGTGGTGGCTCGTGTGGCTCCGCTGTGGCTGCGGCACTCAAGGCGGCCAAGGAGCTCAAGGCCGGTCAACGTTGCGTCGTGGTACTGCCAGACTCGACTCGTAACTACATGTCCAAGTTCTTGTCCGACGACTGGATGTACGAACATGGCTACGTAACGGACATGTCCAAGAGCGCATTGAGCTCCACATGGTGGGCCAAGAAGAACGTGTCGGAGCTGCTGCTTCAGGCTCCAGTGACCATCACCCCTGATCTCTCGTGCAAGGAAGCTGTGGATATCCTGAAGAAGGAGGGATTCGACAACTTACCTGTCGTGGCGGACGACAACTCGATCGTGGGCGTCGTGACTGAAGGAAACCTCATCGCTCAGCTCATGCCTGGGCGTGTGCGCCCGACGGACGCTGTAGAGAAGGCCATGTTTAAGCAGTTCAAGCAGGTGAACCCGCAGACGTCGCTGTACGAGCTGAGCCGCATCTTCGACCGCGACCACTTCGCTCTCGTCGTCACGGAGCAGAAGCGCATCCGCAAGGGTGGCGAGGCCGAGACCAAGTCCGTCATCTTTGGAGTCGTCACCCGCATCGACCTGCTCACGTACATTACGCGCCACAACGACCAGTAAGGTGGCTACATCATCTCTCTTTCAACGATACCAAAACGACTTTAATGTAAATAATCATTTTAGATCGGATCCTTATTAATATTATTGGCGTCTCTTCCGGTGAGTTTATACCATACTATGGTGAAGTTGCCATCTCTGGATCGAGGTGTGTTGCCTCTCCAGAAGCTTCGAGACGAATACGTGCGCGCTTTGACGCATTTGCTGGATCATTTGGGCACAGATCGAGTGTCGCTGGTGCTCTCGAAGCGTCTGGCAGCACTGCTAACGCACGTATTTATTGACGGTCTGGGCGTGTTGAAAAGTCATCACGTTGTCGAGTGCTTAGAGCTCGCAGACGATCACGTCACGGCAGACACGACGGTGGTGTATCTGACTTTTGCACGTACCGGTGACGCACGTGCAGTTGCAGCTCATGCCGACAAGCTGCTGGAACACGGGGACGACGAAAGACGAAAGCGGCGGCTGGCATTGTACGTGGTAGGCAAGTGGACGACGATGCTGGATCAAGCCTTGGACTATGGGCGCGTTCGAGGCAGATTTCAGACAGGAGAGCTGTCGATGGGCTTCTTCCCGTTAGACACAGACTTGCTCACTTTGGGCTTCCGACGGACTTTGTATGAGTGTGGGGTGGAAGGGAACCGAAGTTCGCTAGTGGACATGGCGGCAGCGCTGAATTTGTTACAGCAAGTGTATGGGAAATTCAACAGCATCAAGTACAAAGGAGAGATGTCGATGCTAGTGCTCAATCATTTGATGGAGATGAATGCAGGAGGCTCGGGAATGATGAGCAGTTCTGGCAATGCGACTACAGGACCCCCCACTGGAGCCCAGCGATCGCGACTGGATACGTTGATTCTGTTGGATCGAAGTGTGGACTTTGCCTCTGTGTTTTCCACGCCGTTGACGTTTGAGGCAGTGCTCGATGAAGTTATGAGCATTCAAGACGGATTTATCATGGCTTCACCACAGATTCTAAGAGCGGATGACAGCGCTAGCAACGACCTTGTGCCGGTGGCGATGAACTCGACGGATGAAATCTTCCAGATGATTCGAGACAAACACATCCACACCATTCCAGCGGCGCTGAACGCTCAAGCAGTACGAGTCAAACAGAGATTCACCGAATTCCAGCGTGTCAGTGGCACAGCGACAGCAGCAGAAGTCAACGAGTTTGTAAAGACAGTGCCTCAGATGAAAGCATCGCAACAATCCATTGAGCAGCATATTAATCTGTTGGAGTATCTGGAGACTACGACGTCAAGCAAACCGTTTCGAGATCTTTGGCAGTTGGAGAGGAAGATCGTGGACCGAGCAGATGGCGTACTAGACACGATAGAAGAGCTCATTTATCGACACGAAGACCTTCGAAAGGTGCTTCGTCTTCTTTGTTTATACTGTGTTGTCAACGACGGCATGACACGACATGATCTAGAGAGATTAAAGGTGCACGTCGTGAGAACTTACGGTCATGAATTGATCTTCTCTTTCAGTATTCTCGACCGGCTTAGGGTGCTGTACGAGCGTCAACCTCGTTCTTTTTTACCCGATGATACCGGCTGTTCATTTCACTACGTGACGCAGAGTTTATCCGTGATCGACGTGGATGTCAACATCAAGAACCCAAAGAATGCAGCCTTCGTCACATCAGGCTACGCGCCAATATCTGCTCGTCTTGTGGAGGAGATTCTCAAGCATGGCCACTGGAGAGGCATCGACCATGTTATGAGTCGTCTACACGGACCACGAGCAGAAGTTCATTTGTCTGAAAACGATCGATCGGATAAAGAGGACAACAAAGTGAAGTCGAAGAAGAAGACTGTCGTGGTAGTGGCTTTTGTTGGCGGCGTGACGTTCCTTGAGATCGCTGCGTTGAGGTGGATCGCGTCCTTTTGTGAGTTTCCTACACTTGGGTGTTAGTGGTGCTGCGTACAGCTGATCAATGTTGTGTTTGTAGATCCCATCGAGCTTGTCGTCGCTTCGACCAGTATAATTAATGGCAAGATGTTTATTAGCGAGTTGTTGGGGTATGTGCCTCCTACTACGGCGTGATACGCCAGATTAAACGTAGCAATACTACACTCAACCTACTTGTGTGGCTTGTAACTGTCTCCTGTTGTTGTGTCAAGGTCACTTCCAGCACGGCACTCTCCTCGGTAGTTCGCGCAGTCCACTGGCTTGTGTCCGGTGTAGCCTGGGATGTTTTCACTGTGGTAAAGTCGAAGCTCAATACGTGGAGTTGGCCGCAGGTCTTTATCGTTCGTCTGCGCCTCTGTTCTGTGGGATTCCAGCGGTAAGAAGCCGCCGTAGCCAGGAATCTGGTTGGTGACACGAGTGGCTGCTGGGTTCAAGTCTGCTGTGGTTGACGCCATTCCTCGCTTTCGCATGTAAGGTCGGTCAAGGGGGTTGTCTCCATAGGTGCCAAAGTCTTTTTGGTGGCTGCTAGCTGGTGTCGAAGAGTGCACAAGATACTCGTTGAACTGCTTCTCGGTGAAAGTCATGGTGCCCCACGTCTTGATACTCGAGGGTAACGTCTTGCCGTGGTGCAGCTCGTGATCAAACAGACTATTCACATGGTCTACAGCCTGACAGAATAGAGCCCACGAGATCCGGTCGCGGCTGCTCCCACCACGATCCAGGTAGCTGTGGAATAGGTCGATTACACGAGGAGCAGCAGCGTCACCAAGCGCGAGTTTAAGAACCTCCGATACTTGAAGCAACTGGATCATCGTTCCGTCGTGCTGGTTGTTCTTCTTCGCTACGGCCACGAAAGCTGTTTCGTAGTCTCCCAGCGTCACTTGAAGAGCTCGTCGGCAATCGTCACCAAATGGCGGGAAGTCGTGTAGGTACGTCGTGTTCGCGATGAACGGCTTTGAGTTTGGCTGCTTCTGGTTCACACTCACACCACGACGATCAGGCACTCGGTAGTCCTCTGGTTGCACTAGCTGGCCAGTCTGCATGGCCACAGACTCGTGTGCGTTCCTTCCCATGCGATTCATGGTTGGTGAGGAAATTATACGCGAGCCCATTGACGAGAACTTGGTGGCACGCTGCTCGTACGTCTCGCCCGGTTTGAGCGTCGGACATTGCTGCACCGCGAACGACTTAAATCCTTGATAACCGTACGTCTTGGACGCACACATGGCTTGACAGAGCTGCGAGGAATGCGCGAGTGTTGTAGGAGCCCGATCAACGACCTATTTTCAGTCACGGAACAAGATGAACGTGAAACGTGCAAGACGCATGGGGAACAATCTGAAAGAGGCAACCCCAGTAGAGCGCCGATGTGGTTTTCTATTTGTGGAGGTGGTTCTTCCTTCGAGGGAAAGTGCCGTGTAGCGAGGGATCGACACTTCGCCTACGAAAGTTGCGCGAGTGGCAGACGCACCGCCAAAAATGTCCAGCCGACAATGGGGCTCTTAGTCTACTTGTCGCGTTCTACTAGCGTCACTAAAGACCCAGCAATAAGGTGCTGGTCTGTAGCACGCTATCAAAAAGTCTTGCTTTAGCCCTGGAACTCGCACTTCTCCGGGAACGTGCAGCCCGAGCGGGTGAGCACAAC
Organism: Phytophthora infestans T30-4; assembly: GCF_000142945.1. Classification (NCBI taxonomy): domain Eukaryota; phylum Oomycota; class Peronosporomycetes; order Peronosporales; family Peronosporaceae; genus Phytophthora; species Phytophthora infestans. Next base: position 891,808 of record NW_003303731.1, read on the forward strand.
CTGAGCAGCCCAGTGGCCAGCGTTCACGCACTGCTCAAGGGGAAGACCCATAGCCAAGCGGGAAATGAAGCCACCAACGAAAGCGTCACCGGCACCGTTCGTGTCGACGATCGATGAGGCAGCCATCTTGGGCACGTCGAAAGTGTAGACCTTGCCCTGATGCACAACGACCGTGGGGTCGGCGCCCTGGGTGAAGACAACAGTGCGGCAACGCGAGCCACTGGCCTTCTCCAGCTGCGAAGTCTTGAGGGCAATCTCCTTGATGTCCTCGCCCCAGCCCTGCACCTTGCCGAGAGTCTTGGCCTCGCTCTCGTTACCGAAAACAAAGTCGGCGTACGGGATGGCAGCCATAAGGGGGTCCTTAAAGAACTCGACGATGAAAGGCGCCGAGAGGTTGACAAGGAACGTCTTGTTGTTCTCCTTGGTGTGCTTGGCCAGCGTCATGACGGCGGTGGGGGAGACCGTGAGATGGAAACCAGCCGAGTAGAAGAACTGACCCTTGTTGATGATCTCCTGGTTCTCAGGCTTGGCCAAGTGATCGTGGTGGAAGTGGTTGGCGGCCGACAAGTCAGCAACAAGCGAGCGCTCCGATTGGTGGACGCACACGGCGCACGTGCCCGTCTTAATGTCGGCGTTATCAAGATACGAGACGTTGACGCCATCGGCCTGAGCGCACTCTTTGAGTTTAGCGCCGTGCGCGTCCTTGCCCACAGAGCCGAAGAACGACGTAGCACTCTTGTTGTGCTTGTTGAGCATCCACTGAGCCACGCGGATGGAGTTCTGCGTGGCGCCACCAGCCACAAACTCGGGCTTAAGCGTCTGCAGCTCCTCAAACATGGGGGCGTGGCTCTCGTCCGCCAGGATTGCGTTGTCCAGCTTAAGACCGTATTTGGTCAGGAACTCGGGCGTCACATCGGCCAAGATATCGAGCAGCGGGTTGCCCAGTCCCACGATGGAGTGTGACAAGTTCTCAGAGGCCATGGTGCTAAAGATACTGCGTTGCTCGGGCGGAAGGCGAATGGGGACAAGACCGCTTCATGCCAGACTAACGTTTTCAGATAGTGGGACCGCGACGGACCAATCGCCACGCGTAGAGGACGCATTCTAACCAATCAACGCGTGAGAGATTCGGGCAAACAGCGGATGGCCACCCGTTGAATTACACCATGTCATTGGACGAAAATACCACTTCAACACACATTTTCTTTCCGCCAAAAGTATCTTGACCACCAGAGTCTCTTTACAGCGAGTCTCTCCTCCGTTTGAAATGCCCTAAAGCACGGAACGTCTCGTCCATGGAGCGGGCGCCTTAGGTTCAAGTATGTCGTCGCCCCCATCACGTTGCTAATGAAGCTCGGCCAGGAGCCAAAGCTTGCTCATTTGATCTTTTGATCTCCAGCGCTCAAATCGAGAGCAGAAGCGCTGAGCATGCAGCCATCGCCCCTAAAAGTCCATGACTTGAGCTTTCTGGTGGAGCATAAGCTTCCAGGCGACATCCACCTGCAGCATGAGCTTCGCGTCCCCTCAAATGCTGCCATGACGGGCAAGACGCACCTTGCGAAGAACGGCGGGTTTCCAGTCGACAACAGCCAGCGACTTACAGCTGACAACGAGCTGCTGCCGCTTGAGATTAGTGAAGTCTCGAAGGAACTTACCGAATGGAAACAAGCGCATCACTTGATAGTGGCCATTCAGCACGAGGCAGAGAAGAAGACAAGTGAGCTGCAAGCAGAAAATGCTCGACTGAGAGACCGCTCTTCAGCACCGGAGGAATTTGGCGTGCACGTTCAGGAGTTTCAATCTGAAAAGACTCAGCTTCAGCGCGATATCTTCTGGCAGTCTCAAGAGAGGAGACAGCTGGAGGCTTCAAATTTTCAGCTGCAGCGAGCGTATCAAGCTAGCATGGCCCAAGCGGCAGCGGCGCAGCGCAGTGTGGAAGAAATACGCGCGATGGCGAAACGACAATTCGACAGGATCGCCGAGGCAGCCAGACGTCGTCCACGTTGCAAGTGCGAGTTTATCGACGAGAAACGGGTGTACCCCAAAGCCAGTCCCCAGAACGACCAGGAGAAGTTAATTTGGCTCGAGAGCGTGGTGATCTCGAAGGAAGAAGAGCTGCAGAAACTGAGGGACGAAGTGCAAGCGCTCAGTAAGAAGTCGGTGCATTGTGTCCTTCAAGACGCAGAAACTGAGATCAGCTCGATATCTGACGCGTCCGCCGTGCAGTCAACGCAGGCAGTGCGACCACCTGAAGAAGGTAAAAAGCGCAAGGAGACAAGCGCCAGGACTGATACGTGCCATTTTAGTGACGCACACACGACACTGGAGATCTCAGTGGATGTCGAAGCGCAAGATGTAGAACCTCCGCTGACAAACACGCTTTTGGACGACTTGGAAGAGACCCCAGAAAGCGAAGCGTGGCTTAAGGCCATCCAGGGCTTCAAGAGTAATGGCTTGGGGCTGGATGACTTGAGGTTGCCGACATATACGGAGTTGTTCGACTTCCTGAGTGACTCAAGTGACACTGAAGGAGTGGAAGCAAACAAAGACTGTCAGCATCAAGACGTGGGTCAGGACGGTGTCCATATCATATCCAGTAAACGCAAAAGATCAGAGCATCTGGATGGAACGAGTATCGCCTTGCCAGGCCGATGCGGTTACTGCTAGGCCTCTGCGACGTCCCAAGCTGGTATAGAATCGACAGAGCAACCTATTGGGTTAGTGAACTCTCGCGCTTCTGACTCAGTCTCCTCATTACGGGACCGAGACAGAAATGTGCTACGCTCATGACCGATAGCAAGCCTCCACCCCCTCATTACGGGGTTCACGACCGACACTAAGTCTTCAGATCCAGCCACCTCCTCATTACGGGGTCGACATTTGACGTTCAAGATCGACGTTCAAACTACTGTAGGAATCAGAGACTATTTCTCTTGAGTTTCTGCTCCAGCCACAGTACAGTAGATTTACGATGGCTGCTTCACACTTCACCCACCCACCACCAGCTATCGCTTAGCAGTACAGTAGTCGAATTACATAAGCACATTGTTCGTGTCATAATGATACATGACTGTGAACTGATGTTGGAGGCGGAACCGTGTGGTTTTCATTTTTTATTAGTCCTTCTCCATGGCGGATCTCTGTAACCAGATCCAAGAGCATGAAGGTAAAGAAGCAATGGTATGTTTATGCTAAAATGCCGACTCCCATCGTTTTGGCTTGTTGCTGATATCCTTAGACGAGATCCCACCGGATGTTATCGATGTCCTACTAAGCAGCTCGGATTTTGAAGAGTTCAAGAGTCTCATGCTCTGGTTCAAGCAAAATGAGATCCCGTGTATTGAAATCACCGGAGATGCTCTTATTTGCTGCAGTCCCTAGGAGAAGAATGTCGTAAAGGGCTATTGCAGTGGGAATATGGTGAAGAATTGCGGCTTTGAAAGAGCTTAGCTACTTTCAAGTTGCAATTCCCCCTGCATTAAGAACCAGACTATCAGATACTTCGAAGTACCGGTAATATCTTTTCAACAGCTTGACCTTAGCCTTTAGAGACCCACTGAAGTGTTTGAGAAATATGAGTCCTATTCTCGACGCATAGCCGACGAGGGAAGAAGAAAGAATATTTTACGCGCCCCAAACCACTTAAGGACAGCGACAAGCCTACATGATAGTGCACCTGCCGCATGTGCATTTTGACATCGCCTTCGCTTCTAGTTCTTCGTCCACTGCCTGTTGCAGGTTCTACACAAATAGTTGGTATGTGTTATTTGGAAAAATATTCATGGGGAAGAACAGAGAGCAACAGCACCGACTCACCTCCTCTTCCTTGCTGTCCGTCGCGTTTTCAGTTGTTTCTGGTGCGGGTTGGGTGCTTGCAACCTCTCCAGCTGGAGTTGAATCGACTGGGGCATCCGTCGAGTTGGCAGCAGAGGCATCGGCTTGCTCATCATTCATTCCGAGTTCAATATTGGCTTGATCCACAGTTTCCCCCTTGGCTTCTTGTGCTATGCCTGGTGTCGACTCAGGAATTTCCTTTTCCACTTCCTCCTCCTCCTCAATTTCATTAATTACCTCTGGTTCAGCCTCGAATGGCGGTGTATCTTGGATTTGCATGGCGGTCAAACGCGTCCCCGCTTCGGTCTTTTCAATCGTTTCAGTCAAGTCTGACAGCACTTGGTAGATTATTGCCATAGCCTGAATGATTGCCACTGTCTTTATGGCCGCTAGAGTCTGTATTTCTCGCGCCGACGGATGGCCGACAGTGGCAGTTTCGGTGATACTTGTGTCCTGCTCAATAACGGGGCTGTCCTCGGACTCGGTCTCTTCCCCTTCGTCGCCAGCATCGCTTCCAGACTCCTGATTCACATCGTCGTCGTCAGCCGGATTGTCGATATCGTGCTTGTCTTCCGACTTCTGATTGCATACCTCTGGCGGCAATTGAGCACTCGCCTTGCCTTCTGTGCATTCCTCGCTTTCTGCAGGCCCCGCTCCCGTTGCACGTTCGGACTTCTCCACTATCGATGACACCGAAGCAGGCTCCGAAACTCTCACTGTGGTCTCTTTCCCTTGGATTGCGGCCTTTTCCGGTGTCATGGGAGAGCTCCTTGATGAGATCAAGGCCTTGGCGTCCATCCCTGCTTGTTCAATCTTGGACATCGCCATCTCCACCTGCATTACAAAAAAACATTGTCAAGTTCTCTGCATCCGCATAGATAGATTTTGAACCAGCAGCACACCTCTTGGTTGGAAAACGTGGCGGGCTCGACTCTTGCGACGGGCTTGAAGAGATGACCCGCGTGCTCTTCCGAAAACATCATGAAATGTTGCAAGCAGAACAGCACCTGCACCATATTCGTGCCCTCATACAGATCGTCAGTGCAAAACAGCGACAGATCGTTCATTCCGATTCTGCAGAGACTAATCGTTAGCGCCTAATGTGATAATGCTGTTACCCTCAGCTTCGCAACGTACGACTTGCACTGCCGCAGGAAGACGGAAGTGTTCTCTCGCTCCTTCCAAGGAGCCATTCGCATTGAGTACTGACGACTTATGGGCGACATACAGCTGGAAGCAGAAGGGAAAAGCGTCTCCATCTATTCAGCATACACGATGGAAGCGTTAGCTTGAATCGTATGTATTTTTCCAGTATGATCAACATACCATTTCGCGAAGCACCACTCCAGACTTGAGAGCCTCAAACAGATCTGTGCTCGGCAGCTCGCGCTGGAGCACACTCTCGATCCATGTCATCACCTCCTGAAATCATTACATTTTTTCTCATTTGTGCTCAGTAATAAACTAATGAACGTCAACTTCTTACGCGCTGACGGCGGAGATACTCGATTGCCATCGATTTATCGCTCGCCCACTTCGCCGACAAAGATAGACTGCGTTGGTGCTTGCCGCCCATGGGTGACTGGCGCAGATCACTGCTTTCATCGTAGTTTGGCACCAGTACATTCATGTCCATGTTACAGGTAAATCTGTTTTCTTGAATCGAAGGTGTTTGTGTCCTGAGGCTCTCGGCCCGATACCTTCTGTAGCTGTCTCTAAAGAAAGTATGACCTACCAGCCAACACCTATCATTCCAGCCACTGATTATCTGGTGTCCGAAACCAACGGAAGGCGCTTTCCAACCGAACTATCTCCCACGACAATGACCCCGTTGCTCGATCCCATTGCTCGCCACAATCCCACCGGTGAAAATACAAGTTCTCACACGTCACACATTGCAGATGACTATTGCCACCGACTCGTCACCGGAAGCTCTTTACAACCATCCCGAATCGTACTTATATGAGCAATCATTCCACCACCAACAGAACTCAATCAAGTATTTACACGATGATTCGCGTGGTGGCTGGGACGTATGAAGGCTTGCTGTACGGATGGGAATGCCCCACAGTGACTACGGGCGAACGCACTAAGATGAAGCTCACCTTCGGATATGCAGCACACTCGGAATGCATCAAGAGCGTGGCGCTCATGGCTGCCAAACAAGGAAAAACACTGTTGTCTGGCAGCAGCGACGAGATGATCAAGTGCGTTTAATTGATTTGGCTGGGCAGTAGCATGGGATAAGAAGAAGAAGAAAGCGTACTAATATGTTACTGCTGTTATTTCATGCAGGATCTACAATGTCGACAAGGGCGTGGAAGTCGGAAGTCTCATGGAGCAGCACGGGGCCATCTCGAGCCTCGAGTTTTTCGGCCAAAGCCACGTACTCAGTGGCAGCGCCGACAATTTCATTTGCATCTGGCGTACATCAGACTGGAACTGTCTACACATCCTTGGAGGCCACAAGTAAGTGTTTGGCTGTAGACGCAAGTGGGTGAAGCATGTGCTAAGCTCGTCAATGATTATAGGGGCGAAATCAACTCGATCGCGGTGCATCCTAGTGGCAAGTTATGCTTTTCGGTTGCACGCGACCGTACACTACGCATGTGGAACCTCGTAAAGGGCCGCATCGCTTTCATCCGTCGACTGGAAAAGGAGGCAGAGCTCGTCATGATCTCGCAGAAGGGTACACACTACGCACTCGGCTTTGGCAAGGACTTGTCGGTGTTCAACATGAACGCAGAGGTGCGTCGCCAGCGGACATTAAAAAAATGCTACTGACGGGGAACGATATCTAAGCATTGTCACTGTTTCTTTTGCTGTCGATTAGCTGGTGGGCACGTTAGAGCACTCGAAGAAGATTCACTGTGCTGCATTCGCCACCGATGAATATGTTGTCTGTGGTGGTGACGACAAGCAAATTTTTATCTGGAAGACCAACGGAACGTACGTGTTGCGTCGCCTGAAGCCGTTCTAAAGCTCATTTATCTCTTGACTAACATATGTGTTTCTAACAGACTGGTTGGAAAGGTGACGCACAAAGATATTGACGCGCGCATCCGATGCCTGCAAGTGGTGTATCCGCATGGCGAGGACAAGCTGCCGTGGATTGTGTTGGCTACTTCTGATGGCGCGTTTCAGATCTGGGATTTCGCCTCGTTCACATTGGACGAGTCGTCCCCTGAGGAGGCAAACAAGTTGGTGGAACCGATCGCCTCGACTGTACTCCTTACCAAGCCTCGTGTGACCTGCCTGTCCGTGTGCGCTGCAAATGAAAAGGCCGCTAAGGAAGCTACCGTAAGCGAGGATACTACCACGAAGATAAAGAAGACCATGAAAAGCAAGAAGGTTACTGAAAAGAAATTATCTGCTCCTGCTGCTGGTATTCCACACGTGGTTGTCGAGCTGGATGCTGGCGAAAGTAAGGCTGAAGATGAAGGCGAATCGTCCACTAAGCGCAAGTCAACAGGTGAAACCCAGCGTAAAAACAAGAACAAGAAGAGAAAGCATAAAAAGTAGACCTAGAGTGCGACTGGAAAAAAATGAAATAGAGTTCATTACACGCATGGCTTTCTGAAGATTACAGCAAATGAAATGATCTACAGTAGAAGCGAAGGCGATGTCAAAATGCACATGCGGCAGGTGCACTATCATGTAGGCTTGTCGCTGTCCTAAAGTGGTTTGGGGCACGTAAAATATTCTTTCTTCTTCCCTCGTCGGCTATGCGTCGAGAATAGGACTCATATTTCTCAAACACTTCAGTGGGTTTCTAAAGGTTAAGGTCAAGCTGTTGAAAAGATATTACTTCGAAGTATCTGATAGTCTGGTTCTTAGTGCAGGGGGAATTGCAACTTGAAAGTAGCTATTAAATAAGCTCTTTCAAAGCCGCAATTCTTCACCATATTCCCACTGCAATAGCCCTTGAAGACATCCTTCTCCTAGGGACTGCAGCAAATAAGAGCATCTCCGGTGATTTCAATACACGGGATCTCATTTTGCTTGAACGAGAGCATGAGACTCTTGAACTCTTCAAAATCCGAGCTGCTTAGTAGGACATCGATAACATCCGGTGGGATCTCGTCTAAGGATATCAGCAACAAGCCAAAACGACCATAAACATACCATTGCTTCTTTACCTTCATGCTCTTGGATCTGATTACAGAGATCCGCCATGGAGAAGGACTAATAAAAAATGAAAACCACACGGTTCCGCCTCCAACATTAGTTCACAGTCATGTATCATTATGATACATTATGTATGAGCAGACTTACCTCGAGCTTCTCGTGCAGTCGCCGCTCAATGAACGTCTCTACATGTAGAAACGTGCCGTTGTACCGAAAGGCAACGTCAGACAGCAGCCCCAAATGAATCGTTTTCCACAGCGCGTACCCATGAGGTCAGTGTACTGCTGGAAGATGTCCATGTAAATTAGTTTGTTCTCCGACACGTTGTCGAAGATCTCTACGCTCCACATTAATACAGAGTGAGTGATTCTCCAAGCGGAACTTCATTCTTAAAAATGCTCCAACCAATGTCCTACCGCAATTGTTGCGGCAGAACTCGCTCTGCATGCCGACAAAATCAGGGTCGATTAGAATATCCTGGAGCACACCGATCATCTCGTCGAACTTGGAGTCCTGAGAGCAGACATTTGAGCAGGAAAGTAGCGGATTCCAAGCCAATCTTAATCACCACAGAAGTTACTAACTCACCTCCGTATTCTCTTCGCCCACGTCATTGTCAAAAATTTCCTCCTCCTCGTCCTCCAACCTTTCGAAATCCGTCATTTCGGGTTGACTCATGGTTTCTTCTGCACCACAACACGGCGAGCGTTGGCGGGTTGCTTCCTTTACGCGATTCAATAACTATAGAGGACAGCACGCACCCTCTCTTGTAGACACGGCTGGATATTTGTTGCGAGGCTAAAAGGCGGAATCGAACAGCAGAGGGTCGATGGATCTTGAAGGGACGCTGGTTGGCAAAGCTACCCTACGAAAGTTTTGCCAACGGCCAGCATAAGCTGAATGAAACCAACCACCAATCCACTGCAATATGCAGTGGCATTTACTGAACAGTGGTGACGGTCTCATTGTTGCCGTTTAGGAGTCAGTTTACGACCTTTCGATCTTCTGCTTTTTCCATCTCGAGTATCTTATCAATCAAGTATTGCTGTAGTCCAACGCTGCATCACGATGAAATCGTGATTTCAATCACATCTCGTCCGTGCCAAACTAAGCTTGATGGTGCATGTACGTATGTAAGTACTGCTAGCTACTTTGGCCAAGTAGTGAATTGTATTGAGCTGCCGAATAGAGTATGATTTCCAGGAAACGGAAATCGCATACCAGTCAGTACCCACGACAAAACCGTGGTACAGTACTGTACCGGTAGCGCCAGATGCGAATGACAAAACACGTAGCAATTCGGATTTTTCGCATATTGGGTCTCGCTTTTAGAGCTCTGTGCTTGATAGACAGCGCAGCTCAACGACCGACTGCGTTCGGCGACAACCTGTATCGCATCCTCCTCGCCTTACCTTCCGACACCTCCAGGCATTGAGGAAAATGCGCAAGAACGGGTGGGAGACGCCGTTTCACGTGCTGCAGCTAGCCACGTGGGTGGTCTTCCCGGCCGTCATGGCGCTCTACTTCGCCTTCTACACACCCATCCTGGATAAGACGGCGGCTATCGTCCTCAGCGTTGTGTATGCTGTCGCCTGCCTCATCACGGTGGTGTCTGTGGCTGTTTGTACGGGAACTGACCCGTCCGACGACTGCATCATGAGACCGTCGGTAAGACGCCGGAGCAGGCTTTAGTGGTGACTTCAGACTCATAGTCATGACGTTTTATTTCTGCAGACCATGCCTGACGCCAGAGACTCACGCCCAGATAACCGTGTCTACTGCAACGTCTGCACAAAATATGTGTACGTGCTGCTGTTGGCCTCGACGCCTCTGCAATGCACCTAATGTACTATCCTCCTACAGGAACGACCAAAGTCGACACTGCCGCCTGTGCGACAAGTGCGTGGACGTGTTCGACCACCACTGCAAATGGCTCAACAACTGTGTGGGAAAGAAGAACTATCGTTTCTTTCTGGGCTCCGTCGTGGGTGCGTCGGTGTTCCTTGCGGTGCAGATTGCTGTGGGCATTTATCTCGTTGTGGAGCTGTACACGAACGAAGACGACATCAAGGGAAATTCAGCGACGAGCTATGGATGCTCTACGGAGAAGGACGATCTCACGGGCCTCTGCGTAGACGAGCAGTATCGCATTTCGCTGCAGACTCTACGGATCATCCACATCGTGTTGCTGGCCTTCCTCAGTCCATGGCTGTTCATGATCGGGCAACTCGCACTCTTCCACTTCCACTTATGTACGTGCACGACCATCCAAATAACGCTTCCATACGTGGCTTCTAACGTTTCTTTACCGTTTGCTTTGCGCAGGTATGGAAAAAATTACGACTTACGACTACATTGTCCGCCAACGCAAGCGGAAAAACGCCCAGGAGCGACAAAACACTGTACGTATATACCCTGTCAGTCATCTCGATATCGTGGCAACCGAGAGCTGCAGCTCCAGCGGCAAAGGCAGCTGGCCTTAGCAGACCAGAACACATACTTTTCCCGTATTTATAGATATAACTAAGGCATTGTTTTATCTTTTGCTGTGTTCTCTCTTGTGTAGGTTCGTGTGCCATGGTGGAAAAGATGCTGTGGGGGTAAGCCCAAGTCCGACTCAGCGCCGAGCAATTCGAAGCCCAGTGTCAATCAGACAAGCGATTCACGGCTGTCAGGGGAAAGCGTTCGCAGTGAGGAAGAGGAATTGGCTGCTATTGAAGCGGAGGTGGACGACAGTTTGGAGGTGCTCAGCAACCAGAGCGGTGAGATTCGCGAGCGAGACAGCAGCCGGCGCAGCAGCGGTTCGTTCCGCCAGCGTAGAAGCAGTAGTGGCCCGAAGAGGGGATTCGGTTTACACGTCGATCTTGCCGGACAGCGGTCTGTACAGACCAAACCCAGTGGGAACGGCGACGTTTACACGCCAAGATCAGAAAGCGGCGACACGAGCTACTTGCCAGCGCCGTATTCTCCAGGAACACCCGCTTCGCCTTTATCACCACGCTCTGATGCGGGTAGCGCATACTATTCCAACTCACCAATGGGCGAAACTGAGATACGGGACGCCGGAGAGGCTACAAACCAGCCTCTACCAGCTTACAAGATGTCAAGTAACTCGTCTATGGTCATGTATGGACGCCCACCGATTGATGACATCTCGTCTGGGAGCCACATCGTGTAAGTTTCCTGTATGTTGGTTCCTCATACGACAGCGTAGCGCCTTGCTGACTTCTCGGAATGTGTAGAGATTTTGACAGTGGTGATAGGAAGCACTAGCTGAGGTGAGAGAGAACCCACCACCCAGCTAGCTAACGTCTCGTTAGCTGACAATGTAGCTTGGACAAAGATCACAAGTATTTATGGCGTACACGCAGGGCAAGCTCACCACATCCACGGCACGACCAGACCAGGCGACCGACCAAACCAATTGCTAACCATTCCATAAAAGAAAAACAGGTTTTGTTTTAGAATGACGAAGACTACGTTGACAAATGCAACTGAAGCCTCAAATCTCCTACTGCAACAGCTTAGGCCTCGCGCACAGCCGCGACCTTGAAGTTCTTGGCCTCTTCGTCCGCTCCAATATCGACGTGTAGCACGTCCACTATGCCGCTGACGCTAGGCGTGTAGAGCGTCTTGCCCAGCAGCTTGCTGTTCGTCGAGTGCTCCACCTCTAGCGAGAAGAGCGCAGCCGTGGCCGTCCAGCCGCCCATGTCGTACTCGCGCTCTTGGATGGTCTTCTCCTCCCCCGGAGCCAACTCACACGTCTCCTTGATCTTGGCCTTGCCCTCAGCCTCGAATTCGTCGGAGCCGAAAGTCGCCACCACCGTCACTGGGTGCGACGTCGAGTTCTTAAGAGCGACGGACTTGGCGTAGTGCGGAACAGGAACCATGACTAGACAATACCTGGGCTTCAACTTGCGGATCAGGCTGATTTTCCGATTGTGAATGGGAAGCAAACTGACATTGGATGCGGAATATGTTCGCGTACACCAGATTGACAATCATTCTCGAATCGTATTTAGCATGCCGAGCCCCTCTTTGGCTGCAAACAGGAGTGAGAGCGGTGGGTGACGGGAGCTCACCACGACCTGCAGACAAAAGATAGCGACGCAAGCAGTAGCGAAGACGATTACTCAGCATCACGGATACGTGTAGATACTTTTATTTTAGCTCCAATTTTTTCCGTAACAGCCGCGAAGTCTAGCTGAAAAGAGTCAGCCGCGTATGGTTCGTAGCAAGGAGCAGTGGAAGGCCCAACAGCGAGCGTTGCATACCCAGAACCAGTCACAGAGCTTTTCCCAGATCAAGAGACCACTGTCGCACCCCCCTGGCGTGAGACCTACAGCGCCGCTTGCGAGCTCTGCGCTTTTTCAGTTGGGGAGGCCCACTAATGGAGCTCCTTTCGTTGCTGCAGAGCGGCCAGTAGTGTTTAAGCCTGACCCGGAACAGACTCCAAGTAGTTGTGGCAACTCGTCGGGTCAGGCAATTGATCTGACTCTAGATGACGACGATGAGGACGAGGACGAGCCTATGTGGACCCAACAGTCGGTACCTGGCGCTGCTGCTGCTGCTGCTGCTACGACAACTAATGCGAGTTCTGCAGCTTCAGATGCAGTCAAGTTGAGCACATTGGGCATCGATAATAATAAGGAGATGGCGGTGGCGCAGTCACTGCAACAGTCGTCGGACATGATGGTACCAGAAGCTGAAGAAATCGAGTCGGATGTGGACGAGGACTGGCCGGCTGTGCCTCCAATAACGTCGTCGCCGATGCCTCTATCGTTGGCTTCTTCTGTGCATGATCTGGCCACTTCCTTGACATCTCAGTCGATGTCGTCGCGCACGACTATGCCTACGCCTGTGAGTGAACCGTATTCTCATGGCCAGACGCAGAAGAATGACGAAGTAGCGTTGGATACTATGTGCAAGGCTCTACAGGATCAACAGAAGAAAAGTGATCTGGAACGGGTTACTCAAATGGAAGCGACTAGACAGCAAACGCTTACACCTCCGCTAGTTGGAGACGGCGATGATGTGGACGAAGACCTTCGTAACCAAGCACGAGAAGCAGAAAAGGACACGGCTGGCTTACCATCACCCATCAATCGAGTTGTCGAGGCCGAGAGTTTGGAAGACGGAGAGATCTTCGAAGAAGGAGCGGCCCCGAAGCCGACGATGCAGGCTCAGCAGGCAATGATGCGAGAGAACCGACCGGGCCAGCTTGACGCATACCCCATGGACGCGATGGGTATACGTCCTCACCAGCGTGTCAAGAAGCAGAAAAAGCGCGGCAAGAAAAAGAGCAAACGGAAACTGGAGGCGATGCAGATGATGCATACCCCACCAGGAGAAATAATACCTGATTTTGAGCGAGCAACTCGTCGGCGACCGTTTGCAGAAGGTCCGCCACCAGGACAATACACGCTTGCGATGATGCGGAACGATCCAAGAAGCAACGTGATGAATATTCGTCCTGTTTTCCAAGATCCACCTCCAGCCCCTTTTCAACCAGGACGTCCAGCTGCTGCTGGCGTCTATCCTCCGATGAGGCCTTCACCACAGCATCATCTACAAAATCCTCCAATGCCACCACCACCGCCATACGAAGACAGCCAAATTTTGCGAGTGAACCGTCAAGGAGGTATGGAAATGCTTGGTGTCGAGGTGGGGCGTCCCCTCAACGCGATGTTCTCGGAGCCTCTGATGCAGGGAGGGTTCAAGTACCGATCAGTGCCGATAACTGCACCCAGCAGACCCATGCCAGGTATACCGAGTCATCAATTGCAGCGATCTGTAAGCGATCAATCACGTCTTCCTCCGATACCCCACCAAAGTCGTGCTCGTACTTCGAGCCCTGTTCCCACCAAGGAGCGCAACGACTCTGACGATTTTGACCTGGACAGCCTTCGAGCGGCTGCCCTCCGAAGTAAAGTTAACCGGTCTCTGAAGACATCAACGACACCTACAGATCCGCCAACGACCGAGATGGATACTTCTTCATCGTTGTCATCGTCATCTCCTCCGAGACCAAGTCACGTCGAGAGTAAACGCTCAATTTCAGAACCAGCAAGTCCCAAAAGCGAAAATGAGCTTCGGCTGGAGATTTTACGATCCATGACACGAAACCGGCAACGAGCTGTTGACAACGAACAGGACGATGCTCAAGTATCGACACCACTTGTAAGGGAGTCAAATACAGTTGATAGGGCTGCTGTGGATGACGTGATCAACGATAAACCTTCACCAGCCCAGGCGACTGTAATTACAGTGGACGAGGCGCTCAAGGCTACGCAGCCGAAGATAAGCGATACATCTGACGCTGAGCGTGTGGCACTCCAAGAATCGTCTTCTCAGATTGGTGAATCTATAGCGTTATTGCAGGAGAACGGAGCAGGAGACAAGGCAGAACCTCCTTCGATCAGTGCAGTAGATCAAGCAAAGCCTTCAGCTGAACATGTTGTCACTACCCCTGAGTTTCGCCCTCTGACAGCGTGCTCTCAGTCGTTAGTAATCACTCTCAGTCCAGAGGATTTTTCACCGCGCAAAGGCGGAGAGGATACACGCACAAAGGCAACGGCGTCAAGTAGTTTGCAAGACGCAATTAAAGAAATGCGGCGAAAGATTGCTGAGCGTGAGAAGGAACAGACGAGTCGCTTGTTGGAGAACGCTGCAGCAAGAGTGTTGAAGCATCCGTCAATGTCTTCGTCCAGTCCAGCGTCGTTGTCATCTACTCCATGTCAGTTGTCCCCGAAAAAGAAGGTGAGTACTGTGGTGACTCTACTGTCAGGTGCTACAACAAAAAATCCCGTGGTAAGATCCTCAGCTACCGAAGTTGTGAAGAAGCCACCGACTGGGCCACTTGCGGACAAAGCTGACAACGAGAGGACTCCCGGTAGCATTGGTGTGCAAACGAGCGTAGGTGTGGAAGAGGGGAAACCGAGTCAACTTGCTGCTTGTTCACCAACCGACACAGCAGCAGCGCAGAAACCTGAGTCGGAGACTCGAGAGCGCAGTAATATTTCAGGGGTCAGTATATTCGTCGATATGCGCGTTTCGCCTCCTGTACTGCAGCCCCAAGTGCCGGCGAGCAGTGACGGGCGAAACGGAGATCGCGCGAGCCAACCTTGCGTAAAGAAATCTATTGAGCCTGCTGCGGCGGCGTAGTGCCTAGTGCGGGTGAGTTCGTGTGTTTGGGCGAAGCACTAATCGCTTGTTTTGTGTGGTTATTTGGTCTTGCTTTACGGCAATAGGATGCCTCGACAACAGCACTTAGCGACAATGTACGAGCAGCGACCTTGTGCAATGCCCCTATCGAGAAGCCAGTTTGTACAGACGCATCGAATACTGACAAGGATGAACTTGACTTCGATGCAATACGCGCGGAGTATGCGCAATGCATGACCAGTATCGAGGAGGCAGATACTCAGATTGCGATGCTGTCCGACGAAGTGGTTCAGCTCCAAAAGTTGTTGCCAGCTGAGTCAACGATGGAGGCAGTGTAATGACCGCATTGTGATAACGCCCTGTAAGTCGAATGGGGCTTTGTCGAAGCCTTCGCTCTGCCTAGGTGGCAACTAACTTGGTGCTGTTCTTGTTAGGTGGCACCAGGGACTACTTTTTGTGCGTGTGTTCTGGGGGTGGAGCTGCTACCTACGCAGGCCTAGGCGGTGAGAATAATATGATGAGGATGTAGGGTAGTGCAGGACAGCGTTCGCCCAATGGGCTGAACACGGTGATATTCGTTGCAGAAGCACTACTCATGTCAATGAGGTTGTACGCACTAGGCGAAGGTGAAAATCGTGTTGGTGTAGCTCCATTAATGAGGCTCCAGCCATTCATGTATTTATCGGAATTAACACTCCATTTTTTGTTGTTAAAGATGTCTTTCCCTTGTTGCTGTCTTAGAAGTAAAGCGGATTCGAGTACGGTGGATACCGATCGTCGATCCAAATGTTTACCAGGTCATCCACCTGCAGGATAATGTCAAGTAAGTTCACCTCATCTTTGAACGTCATTGGTGTTGGGTGCAGCGGGGAACCGCAACAAGTAAGCATGAGGCTTTTGTCTTCGTGGATAAATGCTCTCGCCATGATATCGAAGTCCAACTCGAGCTTTGGCGACTGTAGCAATGCCATTATGTTCCTTTTGGCTGTATCAAACAACACCTGATGCTGTGGGAACGCCTTCATGATGTGAGGTTGCACATAGTGTGTGAACAGATAGTCGGCGATTGACAGCAGCCGTAGCATGAAAGATCCTGCTTTAGCTGTGGTGTGGAGCTTGGTGAACTCGCTGGTACTGACGTTGAGCTGCCCCAAGGCCCTAGGAGTTGACGGTAACGGTACATTAGCGTCGTCACCTTCAGTTTTACTTGGGCCAAAGGAGAAGCTCAACGCGGAATGATGATTTGGTTTCTTGAAGGTTGTTCCAGCTGCACTGGTCTGCTTGGGGGAAGCCAACTTCTTCTTTTTAGCTGCTGACAATGCTTGTTCTCGACGCTCTTCTTCACGTGCTATCAGTGCGTCGAGGTCTAGGAGGACTTCAGTGGATAAATCTGCCAACATGACACGTCCTACAGGCTCCAAAGCTTTAACAGTTTGCTGCTGTGTACCATCGGCCGTAGTATTGGCAGCATCGGACGGAAGCATAACATCCACTTGCATTCCAACACGATCGTTCCCCAAGGTAACCATCTCAGCACGGTAAAAACCGAGGAAACATGGAGGCACGGCTAGCCCCATGCTTAAAGGTCCACGATAGTCGGCATCTTTAAACGACCCATTGAGCTCACAATCCTCACCAGTCCCCCTCACACTACCAGCAAGTTCAGCACTCACGTCGTCAACATTTTCTCGGACAAATTCAATCACCTTCTTCAAAGTCTGCCAGAAGTTACTGAATGCCTGGACTCTAGTCCGGAATGAAACCTCAGCTGGTCGATATCGCCTCAAGTCAAGAACTGGAGGTGAGCCCACAGGATGCATCTCACCGTCCGAGTTCACTGCGGCTGATGCTGCAGCTGCAGCGGCTGCCTTCGCCATTGCCGGGTGGACGGTAGCCTTCCGTCCAAGACGAATTCCATAAATGAAGCCATCTGCTCCGGTCCGTGGCTTGCTATAGTCGATACCGAGTACAATGCGCTCGTACAGCTTTGTTAGAGCCTCGACGACGTTGAGAGCGTTGAGTGTTGAGTAAAAATGCTTCACCGAGACTTGGACACTCGCTGGCTTCTTCGACAAACGTTTGATCGTGTCGAACAACTTGTCGATATCAAACAGCTCGAATTGGGTCTGCAATACAGTCGAATCCGTCTCTCGTGACGACATCTCCTTAGGCGACCGGGCTTTCGGCGACAGGATTTCTGTCTGCGCTTTCTTGATGAAAACCAGTTCAAGGACGCGCTTCCACGTAGCACGAAGTCTCTCGTCTTGAGTTTCCCTTTCCCCGTCGTTGTCTCCCTTCGATTCCATCGTTTCTTCAGCAACCGAGAATGTTTTGTAGTACGAACACATCGAGGCGAGTGAGCGGAAACTGTACGTAGCAGGAAAGAGGCTGCTGTTTTTGAGAGCGATGAGCAAGTTGAACTGCGGCAGAGATAGGTGCAACACCTCGGCAATGGCTTGCATTTCCTTGTTCGAACCAGTCAGCAACGACGAGAACATTAGTGCAGCAGCCGAGGCAGCATCTTTGATGGGACTTGAAGGGCGTGTAGTATTTCCATCTCCACCATTAGCTTGACCTGCTTGTTCGCGCAGCTTTTGCTTGGCTTGTTCTTCTCGAATCGCATGTAAGTCCATCTCCTTGAGTTCTTTCTCCATGACATGGTCAATAGACAGTCCGGTTATCTTGATTTCCCCTTTAAGATCAAGTTTGGCTGGAGGCAAATTGAAAGCTAACGCCAGTTCAGACGGGAAGTAAAGCAATGTCAAATCTCGAATAAGAGAGCTCAACACATTAGAGCAGAGCTTGCGGACCATCGGCTCGGGTAGATCCATACCACCTTTCACGCGTCTTGTGAAGTTAATGAGCTCAACATACGTCGCCTCGGGTGAAAAGAGGAACTCCCATCTACCTTGACCCACGGCGCTTTGGTCTTCAATATCCTCCACGTAGATGAGGTTGATGGAGGCTTCAAAGTCAGAGTCCATGTACATGCTGTCCCAGATCGACTTCGGTATGCGCGTTCCTTTCTCCCCGACAACCTTCACGTGTTTACCGCAACAAACTGTGTGGCCTTTCATCGAGATTTTACACGTTGGAGTAATTCCCTGCGCGCCATTCGTCTGGTGACTGATCTGGATCGAGTATGATCCAGCGAAACTTTCAACGAAGAAATCGCGAAGTCCGTAGAATATACCGTCAATGCTGAAGCGCAGGGAGTAGCCCTTCTCACGTGGATGCCAGTAGAATCGTCGCAGAGCATCAAGTTTCGACTGTGCGCAGTGCATTCTTGCTGCTAGATTGACGGCATTCGTTGGACTGTCCATTGAGGCTTCTGTGGGAGTAGCTTTACTTGTCGGTGAGGGCATCGCATCCTGCTGCTTCTTGTTGCGAGTACTGCCTGGAAACTGTGCTCTTTCCTGTTGTCGCTTTTGCTCTTCCTCTAGAGCAACCGCTTGCATCGACACGATCGTCTTCTCAAGTAGATGCATCTGTCGCTTTATTTTTTCTTTCTTGACCCCCCACTTCTGCTTCGTTTTCGCTCGTTGCTCTTTTGACCACAAGTAAACTTGTTCCAGGTCTTGCACAGCGGATTTCCACGCAGCATCGAACGCAACTTTGTCCAAACCCATCGAGAAATGCTCTAGTTGAATGGGCGGCGAAGATGCTGGCTGAGTTTTGGGCGGTGTAGGACATCCTGGTCGTTCGGAATCGCTGGACTTGTCAAGCTCTTCCAGAATAGAGGTTTCTGCTACGTCATTCTTATTGGGAGATTTTGGTGAGGCCCCCGAGTTGCTAGCAACTACCCACTTCACAATGTTATTGGCTTCATCACTGCTGGCAGACTCGAGTTTGATAATGGTGGTAGCAGTTCCTGGTAACACTGTTGGCGGAATATCATCGAGCACGCGACGTCGTGTCCGGACCCACCGTCGTCGTCGCACATAGTCGGTTGCATTCGGCTCACTGCGCTCTTCACCTTTCTTGACCAAGTAGTTGATCATGGTAAAGTCCAAAGCATACACCCATCCATCTGCGTCACACTTACAGGAGGTTTTGTCGACAACCCAATCACTTGTCCAATTCCAGTTCACAGGGAGTTGAGGCTCCACTTTCGTGCGGGTCTGGCTAGACGGTGAGCCATGTAGTCCACTCCATTGATGGCGGTCTGTCGGTAGAAGGTGTCCTGCCAATTGCAACAATACATGTCAGTCATTGATGTATTGATAAGCTACCTGGCAGCTTTAGAGTACACGCACCGGGGAAGGAGGAACCCCACGAGAAGCTCAGATACGAGTAGCGCTGGTGCTCGTAGATATCGTCGATCGCTTCTTCGCCGCTGAAGTCACGGACGCCAAATTCGCGGTGCACTCGCTGCAAAAACGCTTCTTCTTTGCCCTGGTAATATCATTATTGTTAGTACTTCCTCATTGCTGTAAGACTACGAGCAGTACGCACCCGATGGTTAGCCAGGATATCGACGACGCGATCGACTTTGCGGGGGTCGTGCGCCCAGTAGAACGCGCGTAGTCGCGAGCGCCACCGCTCCATCTGCTCGTCTTCATCATCTGCGTTGAGCCACACTATTTACATTTACCCCGCAGTAAGAATTTAAAAGAGATCCACAAACACCACCAAGCAACCCCGATTCGCTCGAGCAGTGTCAAATGTAGCAGATAACAAGCCACCGGCAATACTACCAGCCACAAAACCCACACCAATGCAATAGCAACACGACGTACATTCAGTCGAGACTGTATTCTCTGTTAAAAGGACCTTGCACGCTGCGCTGGAGCTCGTCGCCGCCGCGGACATCTCAGTGGACGATGGCTTCAAACAGAGTTTGTAACGGATTTCGCCTTTCATCCAATCGTCGGTCTCCTCTATCATAGTAGCCAATCAATATGTCGGAAATCAAATACGTAATCTCGCGACTCATTTTCTCAAAAGCTAAGTCATGGCGGATCTCCTGGCTGCTGTCACTGCGACGCCGCATACGATCGAGAGCGAAGAGAGCGGCGCCGTTATCGGCCTTAGCGATGCGCAGCTGGCAGATGTGAAGGAGCAGGCGATCGCGTACGCGGCGGCGCATGGTCTACTCGTCGGATGGCGCGATCCTAGCAAGCCGAAGGAGCACACGCCTGCCTTCACGCACATCCCCTTGTGCCTGCTGCCCGTGCAATTCCCTAAAGCACAGTTCGAGCACGGCGTCAAGCTGTCACCCATCTATGGCCGCCTGGTGGACCGCGTGAGTCGCGATGTGGACTGGCTGCACCGCTGCGTCCAGAGTGTCGTGGCTGAAGACGCATTCACAGCTCGTTTACTGGAACTGTCGAAGCTTGTTCAGCAAGAAGGTGTCCAACAGAAGGCCTATCTGGGTATTCATCGCTCAGATTACATGCTGCACGAGCCCCAAGCAGACGTGGCTGGAGACTCGCAGCGTTTGTTGCAGGTGGAGCTCAATACCATCTCGTCCTCCTTCGCCTGCATCAGCTCGCTCGTCTCAGGCATGCACAGGTCCGTCTGCAGCGTATTTTATACTTTGATCTTAGTTCAATTGGACTTACAAAACTGCCGTTGCTGCCAGCTTCCTGGTGAGCAGACTAGGAGCGGAGATTCCTGCTCTGGAGAAACACTACGGCATCGCGTCGACCGAGTATGCCAACGGATTGCCGCAGAACGAAGCAATTACGGAACTGCCCAACGCCCTAGCGGCTGCACACACGCTCTACGGTGCTAAGGAGTGCGTTATCAGCGTTTACATGCTAGTCTTGTATAGGCTCATACTTGTGACTAACGATGCTGCTCGATGCTCTGCAGCGCTGTCGTCATGTTCGTAGTGCAACCTAACGAGGCCAACGCCATCGACCAGCGCTGGCTCGAGTACAATTTATGGGAGCACCACGGCATCCGCGTGCTGCGTCGTACTATGGCAGAGGTGGATGCACGTGGCAAGTTGGTAGAGCGTGATGGCAAGCGTACACTGGTGATTGATGAACGTGAAGTATCTGTCGCGTACTTCCGCTCTGCGTACACGCCCAATGACTACCCGACGGAGCACGAATGGGCTGGCCGCACTCTAATCGAGCGCTCGTACGCCATCAAGTGTCCATCGATCGCTTATCACTTGGCTGGCACCAAGAAGGTCCAGCAAGTGCTTGCACAGCCTGCGGTGCTGCGTCGCTTCGTGTCGGAAGAAGAAGCCAAGGAGCTGGAGACGTCGTTCGCTGGTCTCTACGGACTTGAGCAGGACTCGACGACTATCGAGGATGTCAAGAAGATGGCGGTCGCCAACCCACGCTCGTACGTTCTCAAGCCGCAGCGTGAGGGTGGAGGTAACAATTTGTACGGCGACGAAGTTGCTACAGCTATCCAGAAGATGAGCCCCGCTGAACTGGAGTCGTACATCCTGATGGCGCGTATCTTCCCCAAGGAGAATCCGGCCGTTCTCATGCGCAATAGTCGCACGTCCAGCGGTCCTACGATCAGCGAGCTCGGCATGTTCATCACGAGCTTGTTCGATGGTCAAGGGAAGGCGATCGTCAACAAACACGCCGGTCATCTGCTGCGCACGAAGCTTTCAGGAACTGATGAAGGCGGTGTGGCTACGGGATTCTCGGTCGTGAGTAGCCCTCTGCTGATTTAGATACACGTACTGTAGGTCTAGCTAGACACCAAGAGCACTCCGGTCCTCGCTCGGGTTAGAGCTAATAGCGTCACTCTTTTATTCCTGTCTCGTCGGTTGTGCTCGAAAATGGAGAACGGTAACGCGGCCGAACGCAAAAATGAAGAGGCTAACAGTCCTCCTAGCAATCAGCTCTTTAACGTCGTGTACGATCCACACTTTGACAGGTTTTTCCTCGAAGACGAAGACGTTTATCAAAGCAGAAATCGCGTTTCCATTCCATGGGAAAAGTGGATCCTACCGCCAAAGTCACCGACAAAGTCTCCGCCCAAGCGTGTCCGGCAAGACAACGTTACCTCTACCGTCAAAGATTCTGCTAATGATTCGGTTCCAACAGACAAAGACACTTCAACACAGCAGCTCGCATCCGTTGAGGAGGAGAACCATTTGTTAACCGGCAATATCAGCGCAGAGGAAGACAATTTGTTGGTGGAAATTCCAACGCTAGACTTGTCCAATGTCAAGCCGTTGGCAGAAGTCTTATCTCCGACCGTGGAGAGCATTTCTGTGAGCTCCAAGGCAGTCAGGAAACCAAAAAAGACCCGAGTGGCAGACTACAGAATTCATTTTGAGCGAAGCAACCAAGACGTGGCAAAGATTATGGTCGCCAGCGTCGCCAACGCAAAACCCAACCATGAGCACACTGTCAAGTGGAACGGTCAAGAACTCCATGTGCAGTTCCCAGGGCTCCGACCCGAGTTAGAGAGCTCTCTAGCATGTACGAAATCTGAGTCACAGCAACGTGAACATCTCCACGGATCGACCCAGGATCAGTGGTTAGCCTCTTCGTACAAGCTCAAGAATTTGATGAGGATCCGAGCTCATGCTGACGGATTGCGTCGTGTCAACTCGGCCAACCGATTCGTAGCTGTGTCTTCGTCAGAGTCGTCGGATTCCGAAGCAGAAGTGAGAACTTCATCGAAACAAGAATCCGAAGACGAGAACGAGCTGATGCCTGTGTTTTTCAGAGACGACCGCGTTCTCTTCCGAGCGAAGCATCGTTGGTTCAAAGGATCAGTGCGCCGTCGCATTCCGAAGTCGGATTTTTACAACATCCGCGCAGACAATGGCAGTTTGTTCGACGCCGTCTTAGCGTCGAATATGGAGCTGCTTGACGAACCGGAAGAGCTGCCGTGCTATCAATACACAAAAGGAGACAAGATCCTGTGGGTTCCCGACGCCCAAAACAACAATTCCGACGACGAAGAGCTAACGTACAAGGCCAAGATTGCACACGTGCATTCAGTGAACCGGTTCGATCTGCTGTTGCGCACCGGTCGAGTCGTCAAGAAAGTGCCATACGAGCAGCTTTGTCCTCGCGATGAGGCCGATTTCGTATCTACAGCGACGTCACGGCGTCGGTGAAAGAAGAAGAAGAACACCATCTCTCTCAATCTATCTCGTCTCTGTTCTTTTCTACTTGTTCTTGCGCTTGGCAGCCTTCTTGCTGGCCTTCTTGTTGACCTTGGCCGGAGTCTCGCCCATGGCCGACATGATCGTATCGTTCCACGAGTTGATGGACTTGCTCATATCGTTACGGTCCGTCCAGGGACGACGCAGCTCTCCCCATGCACGCTCACCCAGCAGCGTCACCTTGACAATGGGTGCTTGGAACAGGTTAAAAGGCTGTGTGATGGACTGGATCACAAGCGGCGGGAAGAAGCCCCACTTCCAGTGCACCAGCACCGTCACGGCCGTGCCCAGAGCGTACTGAAAAAAAGAAACAATAGTATCAGTAGAATGCTTTGCACTTAAACTTTGCAGGTTTCCCACATACGCGTTGGATCTCCTTCATGGCCACGCGCTGGTCGTGCTCCGCCACCGTGATCTTCTCATCGCGGTCTCCAGTCTGACCGAAGCCCAAGTCCTCCTTTACAGTCACTACACCAGGTTCCGTGTTGTTCTTGGCCTTGACGTAAAGATAGAGCAGTACGCCATAGCAAAAGAGCTGCGAGAGACCGTAAATGCTCTGCACAATGGTCGTTTGGACTGTGGGGTGTGCATGTGGTACAGCGAGCACTAAAGTAAATGTACTGAAACTAGAGTAGTTGCAGCGGAGACACTAACGCACATGTGTCGTTGGTGTCCAGCACGGAGCGCGTGGCGATCGCTAGAGTGAGCGTCACGCCCATCATTTTGAGGTTGGGCGCCATGATCGACGGACTTGAGGAGATAAAGTCGATGTGAGCCACGTCAGCCCACAGCATCAAGCTTAAATCGTGTTCGAATTGTGTGCAACCCACCTGCAATACCTAATGCTAATCTGCCCGCACTAATTCTCACAATAATGGCGGCAAAACCGCGCCAACCGAATTATCATCATCGAACTACATCGCAGCGATGGAGCAGGGTCCGCCGCAGAACCCGTACACCTTCACACGGGAGGACTACGACAGTCTGGTGGCGAGGACGCCCAACTGTCAGATCAGCAAGCGCTCGAAGTACGAGGAGATCGAGCTCGTGGACGACTGTACGCTATTCGACATCTACCGCCAGCCGCGTGCTCCCGTGACAGACCCTAACGCGACCAGGACGTTGTCAGTGCGGCAGCTAAACGCCGATCTCACGTGTCCTATCTGCCTAGGCATCATCAAGGAGACGATGGTGGTCATGGAGTGTCTACACCGCTTCTGCGGTGAGTGCATCTCCACCGCCATCCGCCACAGCAATCGCGAGTGTCCGTCGTGCCGCATCCACATCCCGTCCAAGCGTTCACTACGTCCTGACGCCAACTTCGACGCACTGATCCGCAAGATTCACCCCAATTTGGCCGAGTTCGAGCGCAACGAGGACCAGATCATCGAGAAGGTTAACCGGACCAGACATTTCCACAATGCCTACACAGAGAGCGCACGCATGGGCGTGCTTAGTCAGGCGGCGACACGGCGCAACGGTCGAAAGAAGACGGAAGGAGCCACGTCGGCCTCGTCGTCTCCAACGAACACGCCGTCACCTCCAGTTGGAGAAAAGCGCGACTCTCCTGATGGTGGCTCGCCCAATGACACGGCTCCGTCGTCTGCGGCTGCTTCGGAGGACGAATCAGCGCGCAAGAAGGCCAAAATTGCTGCCTCCAAGCCGGCAGACACCGTGGCTGATCGTGTGAACTTCCGTGTGCTGCTACATGAAGACGAACAGCCCAATGCGCCTAAACTGGAACGCACGCTGTTTACCACGTCGCCCAAGCTGAAGATTCGCCACTTGAAGAAACACCTGGCTGCTCTACTTAAGCTTGACACGTACGATAACATGTGCATCGTTCTACCTTGTGTGAACTGCACGCTCAGTGGTCTGAGCGAATTGGCCAAAGCTCGGAAAGACACCGGTGTTGCCATCCGCCAGGACTTGCAGTGCGACCAGGAGCTGGAGAACTTCCTGACACTTCAAGATATTTATGAACAATACGGAATGGGCACGGCGTGGCAGCTGCGGCTGCTTTATCATTTCTCCCAGGGCACGATCGTCAATGGCATCGCTCGGTTCGTTGCTGCAACGGCCAACAACTCGTAACCTCCTCTAATGAATGACACGTGCTGATTCCTCCGACTGCTGTGGGTGTTTGCAAGTTTTGACCTTCCTTGGAGACAAGGCAGGTAGGTAACTAACTACACGACATATAAGGTGATGTTTGTTGAGTATCAAGTAGTTCGCCAAGGTCTACAGTAGTTCCTACTTGCTCCAGCTCTCTTAACTCGTTCAGACACAATGTACGAGCGGTGACTCTGGTTCTAAACCGCCGGTTGACCATCATCAACGCAGACTGCAGAGCGTTGGCGTATGCGTGTCCGGAACGCATCCGCCAGAGCACTCGATCGCCCGAGCATCCTTCTGACAATCTCCTGTGCTGTTCGATCGACCTCAAACTGTCGTCAACCCCGGTCTGCAGTGCCTCAACACGAGCACTGGAAAGGTAAGGTTTCTTCCATGAGCCTTCTGCAGATCCTACTACTGCTCCATGTTAACTTGGAGATGCTCGCGTCCACGCTACTCGCGACTCCTGCAGTATTTCTTTTCTAATCGTACAGTAGTAGTCCGTCTTTTATAAAGGCCGCGTATCTGCCAAAGTAACAGCAGCTTCGTGTCTGATGCTGGTGTTACTTCAGGCTGGTGCGGAAAGGCAAAATACAAAACAGTGGCCACACCCGTACGAGTAAAATTTATTCCAGTCAGTATGCAAACCTTCTATGCATCAAATTCTGGGACGGCTTCCTAATGCGCCACGCCACAGATCTTCTAACACGCTATCTTCTTGGGCCAGGTGCCCTTGCAACCTCGATGCCAAAGAGTTGAGATCGTGTGACAAAGCTCCGAGCTGATTCTCCTCCTCCCCAACTGCTGGTCTGTCTCGTAGGAACACACGAAGCCGCGCTAGACACCAGGCTGCATACCGTCGAGAGAACTGATTCCCACACTTCCAAGCGAGCCCAATCTCTTGCATGATTGCATGGAGCACCGAACTACTCTTCAATGTCTTCAAAGTCTCATCCCACAACTCACTCAGTGGCGCATTTGCAATTGCTTCGGTTGGGGCTGAGAGAATGCTTGCAATATCGACACGTAGAGATGCCGGGTCTTCGCTGTATAGTTTCCCTGAAACGCCGTTCAACAAGTACTGGATAACGTAGCGTCGATGGCACCACAGCGCCTCGTGGGAAGGGTAGGAAGCCATGATATCCGACACAAACTTGTACTCGGCAAGAAGCACCTTATGCGATGCATCCACCTCTCCAGAGTCTCGCCGGTACTTCTTTAACAGCTCATTCAAGGTGTGCTGACGATGGTTCCATCCCGAGTGATCAGTTACATGCGTTCTACACCAAATCTCCATGTCCTCGAGCTCCTTGCGCGCCAAACCCAGCGGAAGTCGAGACACGATCCAATGACGGAAGCTCCACGCATGATAATTCCGCGGTTTCTGCTCAGCCAGTCGACTGCAAACCTCGATCTGCTGCTCGTAAAAGTTGTGAAGTTCTTCTTCGCTAAGAGACTCACACAGTCGAATAGCCAGCGAGCGTCTGTAATAACACGACCACTGTCAGATCCTAGACATAATGCCGCATTTATCTCGTCTCTACCCCCTCACCGATAAGCCCACGTATCAATACTCTTCGGGTGCAGCGTAAACACTAAATTAGTGAACTGCACCTCGTCTTGAGCGTCCAGCCACCCACGGCTCACAAACGACTTCCTATTACGACAAGAATGTCAAAAACCTCCTCAAGTTATCCATAGATCTAATCAGGCAGCCTCACCGAGTGTTCCACGCAGTGTAGAAGTCAGCACTGATAAGGAGAATGGCGCGTGTACAGTGCAGCAGCTGAGCGCGACGTTCGCTGAACTCAAACTGCGTTATCTCAGGCGCTTCTTGCTGCAAGAGCGCGTTTAGCGGGTGGAACTGAGTGCGAGCAGCTTGGAACAGCGGAATCCCAGCTGCGAAGGCAACCCCGAGTTTATGATCTTCCAGGAAGAAGGCCGTCTCGGTCGTCAGGTCGCTCGACTCGATACCGAAAAGCAGCCCCACTTCGTCACTGGGGGTCGTTTAGACGATGATATTGCGAGTTCGATGAGCGTACAAATACACTGAATTGCTGAAGATACGGGAGAAAAGTACCCGGACTGTACGTACATGAGCGGGTCTTGCTGGAAGAGACCCGATAGCCGAGTTAGCAATAACTCTCCATTTGCCATCGTAGTTGAGGGTGTTGATTGAAAATCTGGCTTATCGGGATTATTGTAGGATAAGTATATTCCTGATGGAGACCCCACCCCTAGTGTAAGCTAAAAAAATCCACAGCCAATCGCTGGACAGCATGAACTTTTATTTGCTCAAACCACCCAATAGCCGCTATTTAGGGGTAGGTGTAGTTCATTCCAGCTTATTTCCGAAATTGTCCGGCTTTCTCGAAATTTCGAGATAAGACGCCTTAGTAAAATCAAGTCACATAATGTATTATCGCGTAAAAGGCGTCTGTACCAGAGAAAAAAATTCATGCGGTTGAAGAGTAAATATAGACTAAAACATCACGATGAGACGCCATGCAACCGACCAGCTTGCATTACGCGCGGGATTCACACTGCGAGAGGCAATGAGGAGAGCTTCACGAGGTCTGGACACTCCTGCTGGCACAATAGGGCAAGAGATTGCGGCGGAGAAGATGTTTGAAAAGTTCCTCACTTCAATAGGATTATCGAAAGTCGATTTAGATGGCATACATAAAGCTCATAGAGAATTAGCTAGTCTCCCGACCCAGAACATGTACTCATTGCTAACAGCTTTTTCGATTTACATACAGACGAAGAAAAGCAACAAGGCGAGAGCGGCGGATGGACTACTAGCAAAATCGACAGCGGTAGGGTATTTTTCACAAGTTGTGAACATGCTTCGCGAGGGCTACACCAACTCTCGTGGTGACCCTAAGAGAATTGCCAAGATTCGGGACAAAATGGCTAGTTACATAGAAGAGAGGAATTTGCGCGCAAATGTGCAAGCCAATGACGCTCCTGGGTGTAACGTGGATGATCTAAGTGTACTCGTTGGGTATCTAATTGCGAAAGCTGACGTGGCTACCGGTTTGAAGTCTGTACATGATGCGGCTCTGTTGACTATGATGTGGCATACATTTGGAAGAGCTGTCGATACCTGATTTGCACGTAAACAACAGCTCTCGATTTCAGCTTCTGGAGAGCTTTTCCTACACATTGCCCGGATCGAAACCTCTATGGTTCAAGGCGTCTCAATATATAAGTCCCCGGAGAGATGGCAGCAGTCTATGCTTCACGCATTCGGGTTGCTGTTTATCTGCTACGACGAGCCCTCCGAATATTTGTTTCCGTTGGCACCTAATTTCGCAGAGTCCGACCTTCCCGGTAATAAACCGTATTCACAAGAGGAAGCTGTTTTGTACTGGGGTCAACTATTAGAAGACGATAACAGCACGTCGGAGCCGCCCCAAAAGCGAGAGAGGAAGAGACCAAATATCGCAAGTTATATTACCGAGGTCATTAGAGATTCGTTGAAGTCGATGCCTCCTGATCTCAGCCTAACGGTGACGCCGAATATGACCAGCCACTCCATTCGCCGTGGAGCCGCTGCGTACGCCAATGCGTCGCCGAAGCTGTCGATTCAGTGGATTTCTACTCGCGGGGCTTGGCTGTTGGAGTCACTAACCAAGGCGTTTGCCTACATTGGAACGACAACAAAGGAGGATCAGAGCGTAGCCAAAGTGTTAGCAGGGTACCAAGCTCCAGACCTACCTGTGGTAACGCCGACAATTCGTGACCTACAGCAGCGTTTGACGGTACTGGAGTTTGGTCAGCTTGTGACCCTTCGAGACGAGCTGTACCGCCACGTACTTGGTTTCCAGGACGCTCGATTTAATGTCGCATTGGACGTCGTTGATTGCACGTTTGCATCGCTGCTAATGCACATGGATGAGGTTCGCATCCACATCGAAAACACCACCAGCACCTCGGTCTCGTCGCGCTACATGTACGAGCTGCATCGCAGTATCGCCTCTTCCAACGCTCGTCTTGGCTCCTGCATCACGATACGAACATGCTGTGAGTGGGGGGGGCGTACCTGAGAGCTCACTGGAAGACGGCAAACCACGTGCAGCTAGCAATGCCGTCGCTGGTAACGACACGCTGCTATCATCCACTCTTAACAACATGTTAGCCCAGCTTGTGAACATTAGCGAGCGACTTGGTCGCCTTGAAGACTCGCAAGCCCAGATGCAGAGCCAGGCTTTAGGGAGTACTCAGACGCAACAGCAGTCACCACAGCTACCTACTGCTGTTGAGGTTGTCGTCCCAGCTTCAGCGTCAGCCTCCACCCTTGCTGGATGCCTGCTCAACTGGTACACTAACCACATATGGCAAACGGTTAAAGGTAAGAAGGAACAAAACCAGCGTGCCGAAGCAAAGGCAGCAGTGAACATAATGATGGTACTGTACCAGAAGCCGTACCAAGTCCCAGAGGAGCCTCCACGAGCCGACGTCGCAGCTTACAGTGCCTGGAAGCACGTAGTCTGGGAGCTGGCACTCAAGCTGGATACAGCCGCGAACCAGCGTCTCCACGCCTTCGACCAAAAGAAACCAACTAGCAAAGCTTCGTCCCTTCGCAAGCGCTGGCGCCTGCTGCGTACGTCGCATCCTGGCGCGTATCGCTCGCTTGGAGCACAGTATCTTGTCTTGAAATCCAGTGGGTCCCTCGTAGATGCCTGCACACCTCCATCGCATCTGTGGGCAGCAGTTGACTTGGATTGACAAGCCGTTGGGCAGCACAGTTCAGCAAACATAAGCACGAGCAAACAGCACTCATCAGCATCAACACCATTATAAGGCAGTACACCACAGTAGATAGTTCAGCAATCAGTACAGCCTACATTACAAAGCATCACACACCACACACAATGCACACAACATGTTACAGCACACAGTACACAACATAGCAGCACATGCACATGTACAGCCCAACACAACACTGCAGCATACGCACAACACACAGCACAGCACGCCCAATCCAGCAATACACGAGCAAATGCACATCACAGCATGTACATACATATACCGCATCACACGCGTCGCTCCATAGCACACAGCACAGCACCAGCTATAGCAAACACACCACAGAGTACAGCACAAACACAATCCACGCAGCACAGCTTACAACTATCTGCCCCCGGCTGGATTCGAACCAGCGGCCTGGAGACGTAGTCTCCCGCTCTACCGCTAAGCTACGGGGGCGTTGGGGTCGGAGAAGGCACGCACCGTGGTCTGGAGTTGGAGCTGTGGCTGGAGGCTTGAGGGGTACGCTTGAAAATCGCTGAATGAACAGCGAAGAAGACTGTCGCAAGGTAGCCACCTATTTGCAATTCATTGAATTGTTATTTAAGCCTATCCACTGTCATCCGGAAAAAATAATCCGACCGTGATTGGCCGGATTCCACCCGGCATGACTCAGTCATTCCGTATGGCGACCATCCGGACTGGTGTCCGGAATCGGCCAATTACTGTCCAGACACTATTTTCAAAATTTTTCAGAATAATACTTTTAAATTGTTATTTTTTCAAATTTAAAATAGTTTTTTTAAATCTGATTTTTTTTATTTTGTAAAGAATCTGATTAAAATCATTCTAAATTAGAAAACTTTTTTGATTTTAATCTTTGTCCCCAGGTTGAATACCGGTACAGTACCGGCACCAGTTCTATTTGATGCAGCACCAAAAGTTAAAGTACTACTTCAGTACAGTAGTTTTTCACCCTGCTGGGTAAATAAACTTGGGTCAAGTACCCAATTTACTATTAATACCGTATTAACCGCCCAACTGTATGAGACACGATTCCGCAAAAAGCTTAACGTGTCTGAGACACGTTAAGCTTTTATACGTAAAGTTTGTATAGTACCATACAAATTGTCAGTCAAGAAGGGGTAGGCATATTTCCCATCTTCCCGCACAGCAGTACATAGCTATGCGTGTGCCTTGAACTTGGTTTTTCTAGAAAATTAGAAGACACAGGTTTGATGGGTGTCACACAAATCAGCATAGAGGATTGCAGGTGGAATTCTGCGCCACCCATATCTCGGTCATTCGAGAATTTTCGCCGCTGCCGCTCAGATGTCCGGGTTCAGAGGCCGATGGCGAGAGCTTCTGAAGGAAGGATGGAAATCAAAGGCCCCTACGGGCCTGTCAAACGACTACACGTACCTTATGCCGGGGAAGACGAAGAAGGACGTACGTGGCGTGGACTTTTTCGTTGGAGAGGCTGCGTTGATGGCATATTTGGACCGTATCGCCTTGGGTAAGTAGTATCGCCTTTCAAGGTCTTTGTGTGGACTCTTATACGTGTGCTTAGCTAGAGGAGATGAAGAAAGCTACCGCGGCGAAGCAACAAGCAAAAGCAGCAGCGACTCAACCTACTCCGGAAAGTGGACAGCCTGAAACCGATGTGCCTGATAGACAAGATGGTGCGTTTGATCTTATTGTGTATGTACGTGTTATTATTTTAACGCTATCGTGTATATAGTTGCTGACCGAACTGTCAGTCCAGATCCAGACACGACGAAGACTGTTTGTCCGAACATTCAGGCTACGTCTCCACACCTGGCAGAGAGTGATTTGGGCAATTCAGCTGGTGATGAAAACGGTAAGCTGTCAAAAATCTTGCTCGTACCTGTGAACTACTGCTAACGCTAACACACCACTCCCTTATAGATGCAGACGAGTATCTCAATTGTAGTTTACATGCTGAATTCGATGCTGCTGCTACATCTGGCTCAGAGTATGCCTGCGCTGATCCTGATAGCGACGGAGAAAGCACGATGCCAGGTGAAGAAGGGCAACCGGCCGCCATACCACCTGAAGAAGTGCAACCAAGCGTCAGCCTTGCACATGGAATCAGAACGATGATGGGTAAGCTTATGGTGTGTATACACGTTAAGGGTACACGTTATGGATTCTTATAGTGTATGTGGATGTAGATGACCCAAACATTATCGCGCCTGGAAATAGTCCAGCCGATATTGCAGCACTGGATTCTGATGGTGACAATGAGAATATGTCCATTTACGATGATGATAAGAACTTAGGCTTCGAAGAAGCCGACGCCGTCGTGGAGGATTCTGCTGCTGCTCCTGACTTAATTTTCGAGCCATCTCTACTTGAATCAGCTGGCGGAGTTGGAGCACTTGCACGCGGTAGTGTACACAAGGATGTTCTAAAAGACGTGAAGCTCAATGGATGGAATGGACCTGATACCCAATTGCCTTTTCCCTACATGGACGAGCCGTACGAGGCTCGGACTGATGCATGGCTTACGGAGGACTATCCCAATATTTACAGCGGGGATCACGGGCCTGCTGAAGAAGCCCTTTCCGCTGCTTCGACCGCGTTGGGGTCATTCTTCTTGTTTGCACCTTCCCATCTTTGGGAAGACATTGCCGGAGCTAGTGACGACTATTTCCTTCACAATTCGGATAAGCGTGTTGGCGCACAGCGTGCAAAGCAACAAGCCCGCCACCGGAAGGACAGCAATTTTGAAGTGAAATCGCAAGAACAAATCAAGGAGAATTTATTGGCAGCACCTGACATATCTGGAAGAGAGTTTTGTATTTTTATTGGACTACTCATTGCCAGAACAATTGCGCCGAACAAGGAGAAATTTGACCACCACTGGAAGACTACCGACGAAGGCGCAGTTCCGCGTGGGTGCTTCGGCCATTATATGAAGCGAGATCGGTTTGCTCATCTTTCCCGCAACATGTATTTCAGTCGCAATGATGCTCCTGAGGCAGCGACGGACCGCGCGTGGAAGCTGCGGCCAGTAATCATCGTACTGCAATATACTTTCCAGCGCAGCTTTATACCGCCACCGGTCATGGCGTTTGATGAAGCGATGCTTCCGTCAAGATCGGCTTTCAATCGCATGAGGGTGTACATGAAAGATAAGCCTCACAAATGGGGGACTAAGCTCTTCATGCTGTGCTGTTCTGATACGGCTTATTGCATCCAGTACGTTTGTGACGCGCCTTCGGGCGCGTTTTTTTTTTTGGCTCAAAAGTTGTCTTAACGTGTCTGCTACATGCTAACGCTTTCTTTACCGTGTCTGATACAGTTTCGTGGTTTACTGTGGTAAACGCCAAATGCAAGACGACAGCATTCCACCTGACGAGAAATCCGGCCTTGCTGCAGTGGTGCGAAATCTCCAGCATGTATTTGGCCCCACTGGACCCTCCGACTTTCGACTGGTTGTAACAGATCGGTTTTACACCTCCGTGGTGCTTGCAATGCAACTGCTTACGATGTCTTTCTACATCGTTGGAACGATTATGATGAACAACCAAGGCTTGTGCGAGGCCATCCTACCAGCAAAGCAGAAGAATGGCCGACGAGCGTCGAACGCAAGACGCTACAGGAAGTATTACAAGTCGTTGTTCCTAGGCCTTATTGATCTGGCAATTATCAATGCATTTATTGTCTTCAATTGCCGGCGGGTTAGAGATGGTGAACGAAAGCTATCACACGTGCAATATCTCAAACAGCTTCACCTGGAGTTGTGCCAGCTTCAACCTGAAGACTGGCAGCAGCTGCTACGCCACCGAGGGCTCCAGGCGACACCGACAAAAGCTCGAGAAGTCGCCAGACATGTGCCTGTTCAGACCGACGAGTGGCGTAAAGGGAGCGCCACACAAGCTCGGAAACGCCGTCAGCGCGCCTGTAAGGTGTGCTCAGTGCTCAAAGCCGATGGAGAGTTGCGTGGGGGTGAAACTACCTTGTTTTGCGGTGAATGCAGGCTGAAAACGTCTTCCAAAAATGCTCTAGCAGCTCGAGTCTTCCTTTGCAACAAAGTGAAGCACTCCGCGAACGGTGTTCCAGCATCGTGCTTCGAGATCTGGCATAAACATTGGAAGAACGGCACATTGATCCCTCAGACACGGAACAAACGCAAGATTCGTGCCCGTAAGCCGAAGAGACCTACCGATGAGACTGCAGGTGATGCTGAGAA
This sequence comes from Phytophthora infestans T30-4, assembly GCF_000142945.1. Lineage (NCBI taxonomy): Eukaryota > Oomycota > Peronosporomycetes > Peronosporales > Peronosporaceae > Phytophthora > Phytophthora infestans. Next base: position 926,118 of record NW_003303731.1, read on the forward strand.
CTCCGAGAAGTCGAGCGGTGAATCTGGAAGTGACGGATCATCACGCCAGAAGCGATCCCGCAGAAGTGATGACGTAGTTTAGGCAGGCTCCGGCTCTGATTTTTGACTTGCATTAAATATACTGCACAGCTCACGTATTCCCAGCTGGTTTGTTTTTCTAAATATCGACAAATAAATCAGGCTTGTACTGTATCGTCTTTGCGTACAGGAGACACAATAATAGATATACCATGTATTAATACCAGGAAGACACTTTAGGCGGGGAAGACACGATAGCAAAGTTTGGGGTTGGGGGTATGGACCGGCTTTAGTACAGACACGTTAAAATATATCTGGAGTATACTATGGGTGCCCATCTTGCGGATAAACCTTAACGTGTAGGTATGTGTGAGATGGTGAGCACCAAATGGCCTCGGGCTTGGGGGGCTAATAAACGATACGCTTTACCGCAACAAATTTAATTGGTGAGTTCATTCATTACCAGGCCAAGCCTGTAGCTCTCCAACAGCGAAGCCTCCTGCTCCTAGACGTTATCGTCATCGTCTTGTAACGAAGCACTGCCGTGTGAGAGGAACGACATGGAGTACCCAACCAGGGTGAGAATGCAGGTCAACTGACTTGCAGAGCGCATCTGATTGAGTCCGTGTGCATTGTCTGTTGTAGATACAGCCGTATAAGTCATAGAGTCTGAAGATGTTGGACACTCACAAATGATAATCAAGGGACGCACCGTAGTTCCACAGCACAGTGTCGGTATCGTTGAGTTTCATAGTGTCGGTACAGTACTTTTCGCCCAGGTTGAGATCCAAACACTACAACAAGAAACATTTCATCAGGCCTCAACGCAAATATAAAAAATCAATACCTCATAAGTACCGTACGTCTTTAATACTGAGCCGCTGGAATTCATCAATAAGCGCAAGACCAACCGGGATGTAAAGAAGGAATCCGATCCAGAATAGTGTCGTGAAGACCAATTGAATGTAGAATGTGCGCTTTGCGTTCGAGTTCGATTCGTTCCACGGATTGGACACGTTCTTTGTCGGTTGTTCCTCAGACTCCGGCATGTAGTAAGAAGTGTCTGCAGTTAGACGAGAAAGCTTGAGGCTCACAATGGTCTGCAGCAGCAACAGCTCAGTTATCCCATCACGTGACAGCAAGACACAAATTAAGCTCGTACATTGAGCACCAACGCGACGGCCTCTAACACGAAGAACCAATACGCCGCATACTTATGGACATCAGGATAACTCGTAGTGCTGAAGAACGCGAGTACCGGCAGCCCAAATGCCGAACACACGCCCAACACTCGCACGAGCTCGCAGTATTTTCGAATGAGCTTCCAGTTGTCTTGACTCGCTTTGTCGACAATTTCCCGTTGAAATTGGTAGTTGGCAACCCACGTCAATATGAGAGCGATCGCCACGATCGTCAGCCCAGCACAAAACACAGAGTAGCCTGGTGCATCTGGATAAAGTAATAGCAAGCATAAATAGTTTTTTTTTCCTTGAAAGCTCAGAGGTCTACACACTCTATCTCACCTCTGCCTGTGTCGGAGAAATAAGGCCACGCCAGTCCACCGAGGTAGATTTCCTTGGTCTTAGCGAGCGATACGCACGTGATCAGAGTTGTGATCACTGTTGTTGTAGCCACGATGGGAGCGACCCGCGTTCCAACTGTGAGCGACTCGACCTGCATCTGCTGCTGGTATTTGCGCGTTTGGAAATGGCATTGCTACCGGTCCTGCCAGACAACGACTATTCCGTCGTAGCATCGAGTTAAACTCCGTCCACTGAACCTTCAGTCTGACCAGAGGATCAGATCCCAAGATGCTCTTTTGGTGCTGAAACGTAAACATTTGTACTTCAACATTCATCAGTGTCATACCGGTAATACCACAAGTGTCATTTTCAAGTTCAAAAGAATCTTTTGATTTTCCTTCAGCGTTTCTGGTGGTTGACGACGCGCATGACGATCAGCGTAGCCAGTCGCATCAGTAGAATAAGACCCACTACAACAGCGACCGAGCGAGTAGTGTCCTCACGACGCGCGGCAAACACTTGATCGATGTACGAGGTCAGAGAGATGTTGGCGACGGCGGGCGGTGCTTCTGTGAGCGGCTGACAGCCGAGTGGCCAGTCCGAGACGTCGATCGTGGTGTTAGTGGCAGAAGCGTCTGCGATCTGCCGTAGCTGTTCGTCCGGACAGTCTCCCAGCACGAGCGCCGTGAGCACTTCGAACGTGTAGCGATGCGGCACGAGCTGGAATAACCACTTGTATCCATCTGGAATACTCGCCGCCGGCGGGTTGTAACCCATGAACATGAGGAAGATCGAGTCGAAGAGTGCACCCCACACGGCAGCGAGCTCGATGCTGGGCATGGCGAACGTGAAGAACTGGCCGAAGAACGTCTGGAACAAGATGTGCATTGTCAAGACCAGCCAGTACACCACAACCTGAGCGAAGTCGCCATAAGCAGAGAAACCTGCCATCGGGTAGAAGACACTCACAAAGATCATGGAAGCTACAGCAGCATAGGGAATCTCCACGACGGAGGAAGCCACAAAATACCACAGGGCACTGTACGTCTCGGACGCGCGTTCACGATAGTAAGGCCCCCGTTCCTCGAAGGCCACGGGCAGCACGTGGATGTAGGCCCCGACGCCTAAAAAGCAGGTCGAGAAGAAGATCAGTCCTACTGCACCGTTAGCTCCTTGGTACGAGGTGAAGTCATTGCTGCCCGAGTACACGAGTCCAAACATCAAGCCCAGAGTCAGCGCAGTCACCATTCGAGTAAACGTGTAGAATGGAGAGCGCCAATACAGTCGGAGGAACCGACGCATGAGCATGGTGAACTGCAGTCCATCGCTCGCAGCGCGACGCTGAGCGAACGTCACAGGCGGCAGACGATCAGAGGGCATGAACACTCCAGGCACAGCTCTCTTAGCATCCAGTCGTTGCTTAAGCCGACTGGACCTGTAGGCTGCTACAAAGTCAAAAGCCTCGTCGCGATGTTGGCGTGAGTACTCCGAGCTTACCGAGGAGTTCAAAGAGGCATCCAGGTGTTGGAGTCGAGGGTTCTTCGTCGCTGCAGGTCGAACCTTCATAGGAAATGAAGCCTGAGGCTTGATTTTCTCAACACCAGCACCAATCACATCCAACATCCACGTGGCTGGGTTATCTCCGGGCTTGAAGGCTGGCGTATTGCGTGGCAGTCCGAGTCCTTGGAAATAATTGACTAGCGTTTCACAATTGCGTCCCAATTCACCAAAGTACACCGTCTCCCCACCGCGCTGCAGAAGTAAGAGAGTGTCGAAAAGCAGGAATACTTCGGTAGAAGGCTGGTGAATGGTACAGATCACTGTACGGCCAGAGTCCGCCACCTTGCGTACGCCATCCATAAGCGCTTTTGCTGCACGGGCGTCCAGACCACTGGTAGGTTCATCCAGGAACAGCACACTGGGCTGAGCTGCGAGCTCCACTCCTAGAGTCAAGCGCTTGAGTTGCTCACTCGAACTGCCACGAATGAGTTGACCAGCTACGTCGCTCAGTCCGAGTAGATCGAGACATTCATCGACAATCTCTTCGACTCGTTCAGGTGCCACTCGGTCGCCTTGACGGAGATACGCCGAAAACTGCAACGCCTCCCGGAATGTCGATGCGTCAGAGTGCACATCTGTCTGCTCGCAGTAACCAGTACATCGGCGCACAGCAAGTTCTGTAGCATCCACGCCATTCAGCAACACTCGTCCTCGAAGCGTAGGTGCCCCATTCTTCTTCTTCTTGTTGCTGCCTGGTTTCCCGCTTTTGCGACCAGCGAGCACGTCCATGAGAGTCGTTTTCCCAGCTCCAGTTGAGCCCATGAGTGCCGTCATCGTGCCGGGTACAGCGTAGCCAGTGACGCCCTTCAGTAGCTCTCGAGTCACAGTTTCCTTGGTCTTGCCAGCATTGTCACGAGAATCCACTGCCACAGGACGACCCGGGGCTCCAGCAGGATCCGCTACAGCATCTGCAGGGACTGTGATGCTGTATCGTAGATCCTGGAAAGCAAGAGTGACAGGCGGGACGTCCCACCGAGGTGTCAAGCGTACCATAATCTCCTCTGTGTTAGTACGAAGTCCCTGAGAGGCGAAAAAGGATTCGTTTATGTCGTCGTCTCCACCCAACACAGCAATGCCATTGCGATCGCCAGGAAACCCGGTAATGTCGCTCTCCAGCAACTCGTCAGCATCTCCATGCGGCGTGGATAACATGGCGTAAGATTCCTTCGGTTGTCTCGGCGTTGGGATAGCTGTATTCGAGAAAGAAGCTGGCAACGATGGAGGCAGTACTGAAGAGGACTCGTGACAGTGATATTCCAGCATGACGAACGATAAGAACATGCTGACGACGTACATGGACGCGAGAAACACAATACCGAGCACTACCCACTTGGGATCGTCAGGAACGTCGTACAACCCGAGAGAGTACTCGCCTAATGTCTGACCGCCGTACGTCTTGCAGTAGTCGATTCCTCCGTATTCACAGACATCCAACTCACTGCTGCGATACTGACTCACCATAACGCCACGCGTTGTCCAAGCGAGAGGGTTGCTCCAGTAAATCCAGCGTAAGGCCGAAGGAAGTTGCTCACGAGAGACAGCAAAGCCGGCGAAGAGGATGAAGAACAGTAGAGCCAAGGTGGACGCTGGTTGGGCCACATGTAAAGTTGAGCACGCCGTGGACAGGAAGAAGTACTCGCCCACAAAGACCAGCACTGTCAACAGCATGTACAACACAAATACCACGAACTGCTCTGCTGTTGCGATGAATCCGCCCATCCAGTAGACCAGAGAGCCGAAAACCAGCGTCTCAGTGATCGCAAGCGGAATCTGACTAAGACACGTCGCTAGCACGTAGCTGGAAGTGCGGTAGAAGTTGGCTCCACGGTGTTTGTAGAACACTTCTCGTGCATCGAAGAACGGAGCCAACGTCGCCGACTGGCCAAGGCCAAGGAAAAGCGCACACGAGAAGATCACACCCAACGTCACCTGTGAGTCAGCAAGATCGATGCCGTAGTAGACTGACCCCACCATCAACCCGACAAGCAGATCCAGTAGTAATCGCCCCACGAAGAAAACCTTGTTGCGTGCAAACAGCCGCATCTGGCGCTTCACCACTGTCCACGTGCTACGCAGATAACTCTGCCGGAACGCTGGAACTCGTAGCAGCGCTTCTTGATCGAAGAAGAGTCCTCTCTCGCCATTTCTACTGTGCGTCTGGCTGTATGCTTCCGTGTCATTGTCCAGATGATCCAGCTCCTCCACCATCGCTTCGTACATGGGCGACATGATCCACAAGTCTGCAAACTCATTGGCACTGCGAGGATGGCGACGTCTTCCAGGCATCGGAGCATGGGATTTCTCGTACTGAATCTGCTGTGGAGACGCCAAGTCACACAGGAAGTCAGCGAGGTCTCGACCTGGAGGACAAACGAAGCCCAGAGCCTCAAAGTATGTCTGGACATGAGCTCGAGGTCCGTGATAGAGCACTTCACCGTCCGCCAGTAGCAGGACGTTGTCAAAGAGCGCCAGTACTTCAGGCGCAGGTTGTTGCAGTGAGATCACCACGGTCTGTCGCTGTTGCCTCGCCAAACGGCGCTGAGCATTCACAATGTCGAAAGCTGCTGAACTGTCAAGCCCCGTCGTGATCTCGTCCATCAGCGACACTGCATGCGGACCGAACGCCATTTCTCCGGTCGTCACACGCTTCTTCTCACCTCCAGAGACGCCACGAATGCGCTCGTCACCCACGATGGTGCCTTGGCAGCGTGTCAAACCGAGTTCTCGCGTTACGGTCACGGGGTCTCGTTCACCGCCGAGATAAGTGGCAGGAAGCGCCAGTGGATATTCTGAAGCTGGGGACTTGTACACGGCACCGACAGGTTTCGCATCGGGGTTAATAGCGCAGCACTCGAATGCGAAGTCCAGCGTCTCCTTCACAGTCATCACGGGCAGATGTGTGTCTTGTTGCGGCACGAAGGATACGCACTGAGGCAGTTGCGCCTTGAGTTCATCACGAGACAGACCGTTGTACGAGACTTCGCCATCCAGAGTCACACTCTTGCTTGTCACATTGAGTCGCCCACCCAGAAGTTTGAGCAGTACGGACTTGCCTGATCCCGAACGTCCGAGTAGCAGCGTCATGGAGCCTGGCGTGAAAGCCCCCGTCACGTTCTTTAAAATCTGACGACGAACGAATGTCTTGTTCGCAGTGAGGGCAGCACCGATGCCTCGGATGTGGTTCGCGATGGTCGGAAGTTGCTTGGCAGCCAGAGACTCGCGACTCAGTTGGCCTGAAGAAGCTTGCGCTGCTGCTGCGGCTGCAGCCGGCGACACCGGGACGTCCACAGCCAGCGACACGTGACGGAAAGTTACGAAGAGCTCGGGCACAGCACCCACCGGTCGACGAGGCGTGAAAGGCGAGTCGTCTCTAAGACCTCCTCTAGCTGAAGCTCCATGATGTCGAGAGCCTCGAGTCTGGTGGTGACGACGCAGTACGTGCTTCTGGTAGGAACTGGAAAGAGACGACTCGAGAATGGGCGTGGGCTCGCTCGATACACTTGAGATGGACATGCTGAAGTCCACCGTTGGCAATGGCTTGGCCTTGTGGGAGCCGCTCGGCTTCCGCTTGCTGTTGCGAGCGTTTCGACGGGAACTTGCCATAGTCGACTCGAGTTGCCGTTGCAGCGCAGAGAATAATGTCGAATGAGGACGTTGTGGCGGATTGAAAAAACGAGAAATTCTGCATCTCCAGCAAGCTGGATTCCAACCTCTTTTCCCTCGGCTTGCATCGATTTCCAAGACCCAAGCCAGTCAGACAGAGGAGTAGCCAGCCATCCAACTTCTGCGAACGTGACCGCCTTGAACAGGCAGAGCTCCATCTTAATGCATCGACCACTGTCTGTTACCAATACAGCCGTAACCTTGCTAGAATGGGGCTCCACTTGACGTCCAAGAAGTAGCCATCCATTGATATGAGAAGAGTAGGACAAGTACATGTAGGAGAGCGACGCATGGAAACTCACCAGTGATGACACCAGTTTCCAGCGACCACTGAGAATGCAAGAGATAACGCACAAAGTAATATTACAAGCGACACACTTAAGTAGTAATACATCCTACAGATAACCTGCTCATACCGCATTGACGAAAGCCGTGGCATCGTCCGTGCGCTTGGGCGTGTCGGCTGCCGTCGTGTCCGCGTCCTTCTCCTCCTCCGCCAAGTCCAGTACATACTTGCGGGTATACAGTCCCACCACAAACAGCAGCAACAAGGCACTGCCTGCCCCTACAAGCAGCAAGACCATCTCGGTGCTATGTCTTGAAGCTGCGGGGCTGGCCAGCAACGCCGTAAAGTTTTCTACGGCGTGTCCCGAATAGACCCAAATGAAGGAGAACGGGAGCCCTGTAAGCAGTGCCGCTGCAAAATACACTGGAAATCGCACGTCCAACACGCTGAGTCCGTAGTTCTTGATTGCAATAGGGAAGAAAGCTACGCGCGTAAGGAACACGACAAGGATTTGTCGCTTGCGCAACAGACTTTGGAAACCTTGCAGTGCCGGATGGCCCTGAGCCATGTAGGCGTGAACGCGGCGGCGGCACAGGTAACGGCCGATGACGTAGGACAGCACGGAACCCACGAGCTTTCCGGTAGTAGCCAACAGTAGACCCAGCCACAAGCCGAAGATGTAGCCAGCCAGCAGCTCGAAGGCTGTGGACGGAAAACACAGCACCACGAAGCACGTGAAGCTGCACACGTAGAGAGCAGCGCCGATCGTCTCGTGAGTCTGCAGCCAGTGGACCACGAGATCGAAATCGTCGCTACGCACAAATCGGAAGAGCAACAGACCAACGGTCAGGCCCAGCGCAATGGCGCCCAGCACCAACAGCGCACGCTTCAGTTGCATCAAATAGGAGGAGGACGTGGAAGGCTTGGGTTGCTGCAGTTTGGCCCCCTCCAGGTCCACGGGCGCGTACATGGTGATACGACGAACGATGGTGTAACACTTCGACCCTTGATCGGGTCGCGGTAAGTTACCGACTGTATGGAAATCCATGTACCGCACACCGCAGTAGGTGATAGTGTATTAGTTATGAAGGCCGTTGTAAATAGAAGCTGTATAGAAATATCTTCGTTTTCTTTAGAGCCTGCATAGCATTGATCGTGAAAGAAATGAAAGAATCGAACATATGTCCGTTGTCCCGCACGGATTTAGCGAAGTACTGTAGCTGTTCGCTTAACGAGCAAGCTTCCGACTGTATCCTCTTCTTACTCAGATCCGGATTTTTGAGTGGAATCAGCGGATCTGAGTAAGCAGACGATTGAAGAGGATTCAGGCTCTGAATTTCAGAGCCATGTTTCTGATTCAGATATTTCAATATCGATTTTTGCAGGTGTCACTACAAGGTAGCGATACGCCCAGCGTAATTAGAAGGTGAACATGGACTGGCTAAAGAAGAAGAAGGAAGCAGCGCAGCAAGCGGCAGCCAAAATCTCCAACAAACGCACGGCCTTCCGCGGAGAGGGAAACGTGCTGGGAGGTGGCGACGCGCCCGCTGCTGCTGCTCCAGCGCCCGACGTATCCCGACGCCCGTCCATCAAGGTAAAAAGTTACACCGGTTCCAGCAGCAAATGACTATCTGACCGTCTCTCCGTTTCCTACAGCTGCCTTTCGCCAGCCACAAACCTCCCGCTCTCTCCGCCGAGGAACAGCAGAAGCGGCGCGAGCTGCAGGTGCGTTGCCAGTCATAAATTGACCGCCAAGTGATCTAATTGCTCCAATTGCTGTAGGCCAAGGCGCTGGAGCAGCGAGGCAACGCGTGGGAGAAGCGTGTAGCCAACGGGCGCAAGGCGCGACTGCAGGAGGAAGAGGAGCTCGAGAGTAAATTCCAGTACGCAGAGCCTGCATCTTTGACTGCAGAAGCGGCACCGTCAGGGCCGCCTCCCGTGCTGCTTTCCAATGAACAAGTGAAGGCGCGTGAGCTGCAGAGTGCACACCAGCAGATGGGGTTCAACCCATACGCAGCCACCTTCTCGTCCTCTACGCAGGCAGTTTCTGCCATAAACGGAATTGGAGCAGAAGCTATAGCTCCTCCGCCTGCACCGAGTGGCGATACAATATCACCGCCGGCTCCGTTCCCAGCTATTCCTCAAGTAGCGGCACCTGATGGTGTGCTGACCAACTCGGACGTTGCAGAGAATGGTGCTGTGTACGTTCTGTTGCGACAAGACCCGCCACGCGCTATCACGGCGGCGGAAACGCTGATAAAGATGCTGGCGAATGTCTTGAAGAATCCGCAGGTTGGGTGTGAGCTGGAGGGTTAGCGGGAGTTATGTACTGTCTGACTAAAGCCGTGTCCTTCTTGCTGCAGGAGGAAAAATTCCGCAAGATCCGACTGTCGAACGCCGCCATCCAGTCCAAGCTGACGTCAGTGCCCGGAGCTGTGGGTATATTGGCAGAAGCCGGGTTCTCGAGGGTCGAGCTAGAAGGTGAAGTCTATTTAATGCTGATTGCAGACGCGTTCCAGGCTGAGCGAGTGCATTCCGCCCTTGATCGCACAGAAGTGGCGCTGATTCAGCTTCAGCACGATTCAGCGTAGGTCTGTTAGACGCAGCGGTATCTGACGAGCTCAATATGATGCAAGCTGCAGTTGTAATTCGCTGTGATCGAGATAGGGTAGGCATTTGATGCTGCTGTTTCATGTTTTGCAGACAAGGAGAGAAAAAGAGATTCACTGCGTCAAGGAAGACATGAGAACAACTGTTCAAGTGGTACGTGCAACTATAGCTAAAGAGATCAATGGGGTGTGCAGCATTTCTGTGCGGATCGGTCAAGAGATGAAGCTACACGGTCTTCAGGGCACCTTACAGGACTGCAGCGACGACCGTAGCGAGCACGATAATAGTACCGAATACCGAAAGAGTAAACGTGGCGGTACCTCCGTTTGCAGGAGTTGTCGATGGTGGACTGGTGCGAGGACTCGCAGGCGTTTTCGTCGGCGGCTTGGTGGTCGTCGGAGAATCCCCATCTCCGACTGAGGGACCAGAGCCTGGAGCTGACGCATTCACAGCAGATCCAGCACCAAGGGACCCCGACTTTCTCCCGCAGCGTCGCTCAAGAGGGTCGATAATATCAGCGTACAGCCGGATCGGACCAATCGTACATTCGTCTGGCGCCACTTCCCTCAAAGCTTTCATCGCCTCGGTACACACATTGCTGTTGCACACCGCATTGACCTGTGCGTCAGTTGCCGCTGTCATCGATGCCGCGTTGTATCCAGAATCACCACGACACGTTTTCACATTTTCGTTCATCAGGAGCTTCGACAGCGCTGTCGTGTCACATGAAGCAGCAGCTACACCACCGAAGTAGACAGCAGCATGTAAAAGCAGGATAGTGGCGAACGTGATCTCCATCTCCGACAAGAAAGCAGACAAGTAGTTTATGAGTGTGACTGGACTGGAGAAAGACAAAGTGAATTAGCGTCTGGGGAGATCGGACAGTTGCTCAGTGTGACTTTCGTGCTGTTGGCCATGGAGACAATAGCGCTTCAACATCGTTGGAGCGACGAGGTACTTGGGAAAGTGAACGAGAAGCCTGTCGAAGCTTTTTCTCATTTCGTTTCCAAAGTTTGCTCAAGATGGCTCGATACGACTACGACTACTACAGTAGCGGGCATTCGCGGCGATCACGTTCCCCACGCGAATCATATTCGCGCAATGTTCGTCAACGGCGAACGTATTGCAATCGCTCGCCAAGCAGTTCATTTGGTAGGCATGGAGATCGTAGCGAGGGCACCTCCCACCGTGACCTGCGAGGACGAGATCGAAGCCGTGGTCGATCCAGGGAACGTAGCTACTACGATGATTACAACGAATACGGTGGGCAACGCTATTACGACTCGTACCACAGCTCTGACTACTCGTCTTGCAGTCGTTCCCGACCGAACCGGCATTCTGGGTATTCCGACTATCACAGTCACGGTGACGCTCACGAGCGATCTCCTTCACGTCGGAACTACCATGATCGACACCGCAGTGCTCGTAGCCGCTCGAGATCTCGCCACAATGCGGAAGCGCCAAGACGTTGGGGTAGAGGTCGAGAGCGCTCAGCTGGGCGCTCGGTAGTGACTCGTAGCCACTCGCGAGCTCGATCAAGCGATAGTACTCGGAATATTACACCAATCCGAGGAGTACGAACGACTACGCTTCCATTGGAGACGGGGTCACCTGATGGTGAATGGAGTGGCAGTAGGCAGCCACTGCCAACGGATTCGGCGGACTCGTATGTGACTGAAGAGGTTGCTAGTACCTGTCGTATCGGTACTGGTACCAGTGGAAGCACTCAAGTCTTAATGCTACCGAGTGACGTATGACACTGACAAATGCACGCAAGTTTTCCAGTATCAAATCAGTGTGGAACTAGGTGGCGATACAACGTCTGCAACGACCGAACGTAGCGAAAGTCAAGGCACTCGACTGTTTGGTGGGCGCCGTCTAAGGAGATCCTTATTGCGACAGGTGGTGAACGATGCAGTCCAGCAACAGAATTTGGTGGAGTGCCAACTGTGTGTGATGGTGCAAATGCGCTGTTTTCTCCGTCTGCGTTACCTGTGCCTGATGAAGGCAGAGTGCTCGACGTTCGCAGCAGTGCTAGGAACGGATCTGGCGTTGACCTTCCAGGCGTCAATAAGGGGAAAGCTCGGCCGTTTACTGTTATTATCAAACTAGTCAAGGAACTGGATACAACGTTGCTGCAGAAGGCGTTCTCAGACTCGGCAGTGAATGTGAAGCCGCTGGTTTATGCTTTGGATACTGTTGCAAAAGCTGGAATTCGAGCTATACTTTCGCGCGAAATACCATGTTCGACTTCGTTACCCGCAGTTGCCTGCAGCTAACCTTGGTGGTCGGAGACCGGGCACCGAAAGCGGGGTCCCGATTGAGCTGTGTGAGGTTGCTCCTCACAGCCGTATAGCGGCCAGGATCGCTCCAACACCGACGAGATTCGTAACCTGGCTGTCGTTCGACCCCAAGCTCGTCTCACAAGTGTCCAGCAGCTTCGCAGTCGATTCAATTACGAGAACGATCCCATTCTGAAAGCCTTCGGATTAGAATTTGGTGATAAAATGGAGACTGTGAATGCTAGGGTATTGCAAGCGCCAGATATTCAATACGCGAACAGCGTTCAGCATCCAAACAACGGATCGTGGAACTTGGCCAACAAGTTATTTGTGAGGCCGTCGACGATGGCTTATTGGGGTGTCGTGGTTTGCAGTGATGTTGGTGGCGGTCGTCCCTGTGTTTCATGGAGTGCGATTGTTCGATTTGTAGCAAACCTGTGCAAGGAAGCAGTCAGTCGCGGAATCAATGTGGTGAACCGCAAGCCTGTAATGATAACAAGCTCAGATCAACCTCGTGGATCTCTTGAAAGCTGGATGACTTGCTGTCATGATCTCCTAGAACGAGGACAGTCTCTAGGGCAACCCCAACTGTTTGTTGTGGTTAGAGCCAACTATGATGCAATGTAATACCAAGAAATCAAACAAACAGCACACGCAGTTGGCATTCCAAGCCAGTGTGTCTCGGCAGCAGTACTCGGGCGTGCGAAAGTTCAGGTATTGGCAAACTTGTGCCTCAAGATTAATGCTAAACTCGGTGGCTGCAATGCGATTTTTCCAGAAACGACGTTGCCTCTCGTGCACGACAAGCCCACTATACTACTTGGAGCCGATGTTTGTTATCCAGGGATGGAGAAGAGCAGTCTTCCGTCTATCTCGTCTGTCGCTGCGTCGCTGGAGCATCACTCCTCCAAGTATGCTGCTCGGCTCGCGATTCGAAGTGGACACAACGATGTCTCGCATTTACCTCAAATGCTGTGGGAGCTCTTTATCGAGCATTACAAGCACACTTGGCGCCAACCGAAGCATGCTGTTTATTACCGGGGTGGAGTGTCCTCCTCTCGCCTTGATGACGTTGTGCAGGCCGAATTGTGGTCACTGAGAAAGGCCTTTCGGATGCTGGCATAGGACTATGAGCCTCACGTGACGTTCATTGTAGTAAATACTCATCATCACGTCCGCTTGTTTGTGTCGGGGTGAGCGAGTCGCAATGAAAAAGATCCGAGCGAGAGTCGATGCCAAGGATTTTGTTTTGTGGATGTCCAGCAATTATTTTTAACAAATTTGTTTTTTTTCGTTTCGCTCGTCGGACGCCAACACAACAAGCATGTTCCACTGTACTTATAAACACCGCGCAAATTACGCCTCTGACCTCTCGGCAGGTGACATGATCAAAGGAATCGCGCAGAAATGCGTGCTTTTGGTCTGCATCCCAGTTGATGCCTCAAATGTTGCTGCCCGATCTCGACCTTTATCCAATACCTCGACGTTGTGTGTCAGGAGTGAGGTCGAGTAGCCCACAAGGGTCAGAATGCAGCCGAGCTGTGCTGCTGCTCGCATCTGTGTGGCATTGTAGTCGTCCTCTGTTTTTGCAACGTAGAGCGATAAACGAACAATTTAGCTGCCAGCTTTCGATGAAATACATGTACCGTACCGACAGCCTCACCATAGTTCCAGAGCTTCGTGTAGACATCATCCAGCTTCATCGTCACAGAGCAGTACACGGCACCCAGATCGCGTTCCAAGCACTGACATTGACCAAAACATCACAAGTTAGCAGCATAATTTAAGAAATTGAATTGCCATGACCACCTACTTAGTACCTACCTGGTCAATTGAAAGTCGCTTGAAAGGCTGAACAACACTGAGGCCAGTGTCCGGCGCATACAGTAGAATTTTGACTCCGCGTCGATGTCCGCGACGTCGCAGATCACTGGAATTTCCCCTGCAGTAGCTTCAGGCACCGTGGCGCTTTTGAACAGCCAATAGCTCACGAATGTCTGTATTAATAACAAACCATTCATTCTAGTTAGTTAGATACTTTGTATTATGAATGGAATGACGACACTATTGCACGGTACATTGAGAAAGATGGCCAAGGTTTCCAGAAAAAAGAGCCAGTACGCTGCATTATTGTGCAGTGAGTGGTGCTGAAGAAAGCCTGATCAGAAGAAAAAAAACACGATAAACACCACGTAAGCCAGCAGCTCTGCAGAGGTTGCAACTAAATCTCCTCGCCACATACAAGCATCGGTAGTCCGATGGTTGAGATAACGCCAATCACAGAGGAAGCTTTCGCGGCCCAGCCCACGAAAGGTGAGACGTGACCTACATGTAGCAACGTAGGGACTCTCAGCGCCGAGCATTTGTAGTTGAAGTACCAAGTAGCACATAGTGACATTGCTGCAATGGTGAGGCCGACGCAGAATACATAATAACCTGGTGAATCTGTAGCGACAAGCACCACGAAGCACCCAGCTATTATTAATAGACGGCACCAGCACTTAATTATTGACAGGGTTTGTACAAACCTCGACCGAGATCGGAGAAGTACGGCCACGTGAGACCGCCGGTGTAGATGTTATTGGCCTTGGCAATGATCAGACAAGCGACGAGCGTGATAACGACCGTGCCTGATGCTACCACGGGCGCGGCACGACGCATGTGGCGCACTGTGACCCCCATGTCCAGTCACGTTCAGTAACGAGTCGGGGGGACGTCGAATAAGACGCGAGTCTACAAGACAATCTGCAACATGTCTTGCTTTCGAGCTAACAGCCGAAAGCTCACCGCCACAAATAGTGCAAACTGCTGACAGACAGAACCTGGCTCTGTATCCTTTTTCAAAAGTTTACATTAGTGTTGATTGTTTCTTCTGCTCTCGCCCTGTAGCGATTAAATACGTCCCGGGGCCTAAAATGATTTCTCCTTTCTTTCTTCTCTCTTGATAGTCACAACCGACTGGCGTTCCTGGCCACAAAGTAGTTGGCCATGGCGCAGGCGTAGGACGCGTCAGTGGCATCTGAGCAGCGGTCGCTTCGCTCAGCCTGGCGGTCTGTGGGCAGCACGCGATGCGCGCTGCGGTTCTCACCCGAGATGCGTGTTTTGTCGTAGATGGAGCGCTGGCTGTGCGCCACGAGTAGCAGCGCTTCATCCAACAACTTCTCCTGGCGCGAAATTGGCATTCTGTGTGTGCGCGTGTCGGTGAGCGGCGCCTCCACACCGAAATACTTGGACAAATTCCGTGCATACGAGTCCTCAAGTGTGTCGCTACTGCTCTCATGCTGGTCCACAGGAAGCATGCGGTGCGCCGTTCGGTTCTCGCCTGACATGCGCGTGTTCTCGTAGATGGTGTTGCGGCTGTGCGCTAGCTCTAACAACGCAGCGTTGAAGCCTGAGCTACGCTTTACAAAAGCTGCCGTCGAAAGGGACATGGCGTTGCTGGTGGTGATGCTTGATGTCTCGCTACTTCAAGGCAAAATGCGGAATGCCCTTGATCTTAGTGCGACCGTGTTGGATCCCCATCATCGTGGTTTATGTGAACGTCGGGACATTCATGACATCGACTTTTAATGGTGTTCAATTAACATTGTGGACTTGCTATTATTCAGAACCCTCAATACTTTATGATTGTGAAAAGGACGAAAAGCTACCGGATATCGAATGCCGAAGGGATCAACACGTTGAAGTCGCTCTAACAGCATGACCATGACGGACGAGGAGTTCGGACGAAACCTAGCGGTAAAGTCGCGCGCGTCATCAGTTCAATTCTATGTCGCTTCGACAGAAACGTGCATTTCTCCGATTTAACTTTTTTTTTGTATTCTGCGTGCGAGAATATGCAACATCGCCGTCTAACAAGTACCTGAGGCCCTCAGGTGCCATGTCCTCGTGGCGAATGGCTCAAATGCGCTAGAAAAACGAGGCCGTGCAATCAATCAACAGCTCCAATCCGCGACCCACAGACCAAGAACAACTTCTCATTGCGGACGACCCGAAGCCTGGGTGGCTCTACCAGGTGGCATATACTCATATCGCAGCAGTTAGCTACTGCCCGTAGCCACTGATCGGCGCGAAGGACAAACTGAATATTCTTCATGAAGGAGAACACCTGGGAGATGGATAACTACGGCGAACGAATACGCTTTTGCGGTGACGATGCCATGCGGCAGCTGAGAACATCGCGATGTAGTCGAGTGAGCAAACCTTTATTGATGCTGACGTCGCAGTGAAAATCCCTCTATTCGTTGACCCAAGCCAGCTACAGCACGTTTTCTTCTACATGTAATCTTGTGCGTGTAGATCGAAACGCTCTCGAGATCGGAGCACAGCTTTTACTTACTTTCGTCTCATGTTCAAGCACACTGACTGGGCGATGACAGGCACTAGCAGGGCTCCCGATTATGGCATTTTTATTTATGGAACCCTCCCTTAGCATAAATAATGGTATTGGGAAGCTAGTGGGCGCCTTTCAAAAATGGAGTAAACGCCCGCCTTATTCACTGCAGTTATGCCAGTGTTTAAACTCGACATAGAAGTCATGAGACGTAAATTCGGTCTCAGTAAACTCACCTACCCCTAGCTTTACGCCGCCCTCTTGCCTTAAACGAACATATTGACTTTTGTATTAAGTAAGGTGACCTGCACTCTAACAGATAAACCATCACTCTACTAACATATATCTTTTAAATTCCCGTCACAGTTCATTGTTAAACTGGACAGCAAGGCCACAAAGCACCGCCCCGGTATGTATTGCGATGGCTGAGGTGATGATAATATAATTTCTAACTGTAGCGTAATGTGAGCAGAGACTATGAAGCGCCGATCTCACTCGGTGTTGTTTTGGAAACAACGGTGCATTCAAGACACGTCGAGTGACGATGAAAATGTACCGCCAAACGTGCATTTGGGGCCTCGAAGCAGTGGCGCCAAGTCCAGCAGCGCCAGTTTTTTTCCAGTTGATTCAGAGACGGAAGAAGAACTGTTTTCTTTGTCGGGAACGATGACCACGACATGGTCAACACCGCGGCGAAGCCAGCGGCCCATAGAAACTGGTCTAAAGTCGCCTCCACAGCAAGATTCCCCCGGCATCTCTGTTGCGTCTCCAGTCCCCGCTCGCTTCATTGCCAGCCCGACAACTTCGTCCCCTGTGTTGCTCGAGACGCCACCTAGTCGTGCAGCTCGACCTCCTTCAAGGTCCCGTCCAGTTGTGTGCTCTGTTCTTGACAACCGTTCCAGCTCCCGCCAAGACCGTCGTACCACTCGCTTGGGCCACAGAACTCAAGCTGCGCGAGCTCAAGCTGAGCCATACTGTCGACCACGAGTGTCTCCACCTCGCCAGCACGAGCACTCGACCATCACCTCTTGCGGTCTCATGCGTACAAGTCCGGATCCGACATCTCGTCTGCGGTCTCCCAGCTCTCGTCCGCGACGAGAATTCATCCCAGCTCGATGGCCTAGTCGTGTGGCCCACCTCAGGGATCAGTACAACCCGTTGGGAATTGTGTTCCCGCATGTTCCTCACTTTGGATCGTGCGGGTGCCGATCGGCTTGTCGTGTTGGCACATGCACCAACTCGCTCATGCATATGTACTGCAATATCAACTGCTGCCCCTACTTGGGTCACTGTGGGAACGGTTTGGTGGAGTCAGCCAAGGTGTTCCTGGCGCGCAATGTACGAACGCGAGCTCTAGGCGTCGTTGCAGCGGAGACGATTGGGGTCGGAGAAATTCTGGGTCAGTATCTAGGAGAGCTTGAGCTCGATCGAGCTAAGCGTCCGCGAAACACGGGGTATAGACTCCTGTTAGCGCAGCGGCCAGAACGTCCAAGACATGGAGGAGCGAACGCGCCGCGATAAGGAAGAAGCCCGCGCACGTACTCAAGAGCTGATCCTACTCATTGGTGCTTTGTCAAAGAAAGCGTAAGGATGGACTTCTCTTTTGCGACTCACAGCAGAACGTCGAGGTTCATTCACATGTAGAGTAATTTTAACGTAGCCTCTGTCAATTTCAAATTCAAATACTTTCAATGTTCATTACAAAGCTGCACGTATTGCCATTACACTAAACTGCTTAGCGACAGGTAGCTTGGTGTTGCAGGTTAGTCGCTCAAATGCAAGGAGCACTTACTGTATTGCAGCCATCATATCCATTTCACTCAAGAAAGTCGTCCGGATTTGCGAGATGCCTACCGTACGCACACGGTAATTAGACATGCGGAAAATGTTGTCGATGCGCACGCCGCGGCGTTCGGGGTCATACGGGAGCGGAAGATTAAGACGACTATACACCTTCTGCATGCTGCCCATGCCCCACTCCGCGGCCTGGCGCACCGATGTTATGGCATTGTGAAGTGTCCTGGCAGAACTTCTAAGTGAAGGCAAAATTCGCTCGATGTCCCCGTCTTTAAGTGGCGTGAGAATGCGGCCGGTTAGTTCGGTCGAACACGGGAACGCGGAATCAGATACGACATTCATCCTTGTGTCCGGACAATACTTCGGGTCCAATAGCTTTGTACGAAATCCCAACGACGTGTCCGAGTCGTTCCAAGACCCCGGGCAGTTGTGCTTTCTCCAGATGATGCACCCGTCCGCCGCAAAGCAAATTGTCCCCGTGACGAAGACGCAGTGCAACCACCCGTTGTACATGGCGTTTTGCATGTCTGCATTCGACGGCTGCATGACCTACAGATACACACAAGTGCGGTTAGGATAATTAGAAAACTTTAAAAGTAATACAATGATAATATAGCCGCACCCGCAGATTTTTTCCGTCTATGAATCCGAACGTGTGCTGAAGCAACGGCTCGCGGCCCTCCACACGTCGGGCCAGCTCAATTTGGCGGGCTGGCGACGGCCAAGCAATCCTTGAGGGGGTGTATCTCTTCAGCGTGCTCGCCAACGCCTCCTCAGCTTTGCGTAGCGCTCGCACCATGGTGCTGGGAGGCACCCCAAACAGCATGCATAGCGTGCTGATCTCCATTGAGCCAACGTAGAAGCAGAGCACCAGACCAAGTCCTTGGTGGTGATAGCGTAACTTCGGCGGCCTGCCCCTCGCATTTGACTGGCGAATCCTGTAGAATGTCGAAAATCTTCCCAGAAGCTGGTCAAACGACGTCCTTTAAGACACAACAGAGTTAGTATCTCCATAGATTCATTAGTTGCTAATGAACGTTACCTCGTCAAGCTAGTGGCGTTTAGGAAGTTTTTGTCGTTTCCATGCGTATACAAAGCCATCCAAGCTGAATTACTCGGCGTGTCCAGGCACTGGGCCGTCAAGTAGTGCCTGCTTCTCATGGCTACACACCACGCCTCCTCCAACATCAATTTGTAGATCTCTGTACGAGCCGCAACTAGGTCCGCCTCCACGTGCGCCATGGCTTGTGAAAGCCACACAAGTGCTTCCTCCGTGCATTCATCCATCTTTACGGTAGAAGCTGCAAATTCGAAAGTGGGCAAATCCAGCGAGAAACATGGAAAAAAGCACCGGAGGCGCGTCCGGCAGCAAGTGACAGGTACATGTCTGTTAGCATGTAGGAGTCTCAGAATCTGGACACTTATATCAGGACAAAAACGTCGGCAGTATGGTAATTGTGGTGCGTGCTTAGGCCGATATGATGAGCATACACTTCTTCTACGCCTAGCATACCGACGGTAAATAAAGTGGGTGTTTAAACCATTTTTGAAAGGCGTCCAATACATACATTATGGCATGTTCAGTGATCAAACAATAAATAAGAGCATAATGTAGAGCGACTCAACATCCTTTAAAAAAAGGCTCTCCCTACGTTCACCAATATTTTGTGCATAGAGCAGACGAGAGTGAATCGGTATGCCTTAAAACGCTACCGATCTTGTGTGGTATTTAGAGAATTTTCTCTACTACATGTATTATGTAGCTACACAAGTGACTTGCAGCACACTCCTCAAACCCACTAAGTGTTAAGCCCAAGATGAATTTGAAGATCTTTCTCACTCATAGACTAAAGATGGTTTATTTATGCTAAGTATCGACGTTGGTCACTACGCTATCCAATACGTACGAGAAATGCTTGTACCTCTCATATGCTAGTTGCTTCGGATCCAGTTTATCATCGTGGGCAAGTGGAATGCTTGCATCGGGAGGTGTGCTTCGACAAATACTGCTCCAACCATTGCACGACCAATACACCACAGCTGTGTCCATCACATTAGTAAATGTTTTAGCTTGCATCTCCATGTGAGAGCTCATAAATTTCATGAAAACGCCACTTATAACCTCTTGCACTGCATCCAAAATCGATTTTTTGTGGAGCGGATCATACTTCCACACAATTTTGCGCTCCATGTCAAAAATGATGCCGCACCAGTGAGTAAATTCAATGTCAACGTACGTTGGACAGCAAACGATGCGATTTGAGCGCATCTCCGTGAAAATATGATCCTTTGTGTC
Organism: Phytophthora infestans T30-4; assembly: GCF_000142945.1. Lineage (NCBI taxonomy): Eukaryota > Oomycota > Peronosporomycetes > Peronosporales > Peronosporaceae > Phytophthora > Phytophthora infestans. Next base: position 946,486 of record NW_003303731.1, read on the forward strand.
GATGTATTGATTCCTTCGCTCTACATCTGACAGCTGCAAATATAGTGGGTCAACAACCGTAACATATTTCGGATTTTGCCAGGTTTGTGGCTCTGCCTCTTTGACAACGCGTAGCGAAGCCAGAAATACACACGAATCACTCAGCCATTGGTCACCTCCATATCCTGCTAAATCCAAGAGCGAAATATTGTGGCCATTTGCACTAAAAACACTGTCGACGTTCATGAAAGGTATCATATGCAGGATGCGTTGACGCTCCACTTCTTTGTGGTCGTCATCAATAACAATTTTCTCTACAAACTTAACCAGCTTCCGGGCCTTGGTCAGCTTCTTTGATACTTCGTGCCACGTTCGCTCTATATCCACCAGACTAAACGTCCCAACGCCAAGAATCGAAATCACTATATCACTTGATGCCAGTTTTGTGTCATTGATTAGCTCTTCGCGGATCTTCACGTTTGTAGCCGAGTCTATGCTTTTCATCACCAATGGTTCTATCAAGATATTGGTTAATGAGTTTGCATGTTGGTAAGTATTGGTGAAGATGACACCAATATCACCAAAATATTGAAAATAACACATTTACATACCTGGAAGCACGAATCGGATATTGCTCTCCACAGAACGGGAGTGATTTCCCTTGATCACTTATGCTTTGGGACGTTTGAAAACCGCACCATCGAACATGCGGCGGATACCGTCGAGAGCATCTCCAACAACCGCTATTGAAAGCTGTTGTGTCTTCACAACCTCGTCCAAAACTTCCAACGTAACATCACCCACAGTGGCGACCGTGTCCACATACGCCAGTGTATCCGTAATCTCCTTGCTCCTCTTTGCCTTCTTAAAGCTTTCCTTTTGCTTTGGTCTTCCAGATGGACGACTAGCTGTATTAAGCTTTACTATGCTTTTGGCATCATCATTCAATATTTTGTGGGGAGGCTTTTCTTCAGTTGTCTCGTCCAATTCAAGCTTTCGCTTCGCTGAAAGTGAAGACAGCTTCTTCGACGTCCGTTTTGTCTCTCGGATGTTTTGTTCTTCTTCGTCCAGCGGAACTATAAGAGGTTTTTCGAGGCCCACCTTAACATCCTGTCCAGAAGTCGAGATACATGGTGGATTGGTACTGTTTTTACCCAGTTCGTCCAAAATTGTGGTAAAATCACCAATATTGGTGGTAATACCACCAATATTGGCACTATCGTCATCGGCTTCTCCTGCATCACCTGAGCTGAGCGTGCCTGAACCGTTCCTTTCTGCATCCAACATTGGCGGACGTTTGTCATCACGAACCATGTTATCTAAGGCCTTTAAATAGCGGTACCAACTCGTAAATCCTCCCTTCCCTTTATCAGTGACACCCTCGGCAATTCGTTGGCAAACGGCAAATATTGCTCGGTATTTCTGGTTGTGCGATTGAACTCGATTTGAGCCGTCGAAAGCAACATCACCCACAGACAAGCTCACAGCTTCTTCTTCTTCAATACAGGATCTTCACAATCACTGGAGACCTAAGCTATCGACCATCGCTCTGGGATTGTTTCAAATGGAATTGCGGATCGGAAAAAATCATTTTCGCGCCTTAAAAATATAATATGCCGGCACGGGAGAAGAAGCGTTTGGTTGAACACGCAGCTACAATTGTTAGTCTCCAAATTAACCTGAAACAACATAATAACGTTAGTGGAATAAGACATTAACATCGAACGAGCCACAGAACTTACCGCATATTGACTTGACGATATCTTGCTGGTCAAAGTGAACATAAAACTCGAAGTCTCGCAGGGTTCAACAGTGTAATCCGCCCCCTTGCTAGCTGTATATTGACTTTCAATCTGATCGCATGCATGATGTGTTGCTATCTTTGCCAAAACTTAAGGTTTTTCGTCGTACTTGTGATTGTGACGGACGCCAACCCGTTTCGACTTGCTGCGATATTTATCCTCGGCAATCTGCTGTAGAAAAAGCAAATGGTCGATGCACTCATCCATGGGCATGTGGCGATGAAGAATACCTTTCGCAGCCCCCCCAACTTGCTTCCAATCGGTTGTTTGTGTTGTTGTCCAAGTGAGGGATGCATCCGCGCAGGAACGTACACCCCAATGGCTTACAGCTTAACCAATTGGCTTCCAGATACTCCAAAAATTGTTGCTTACTCTTACAAAGAGCTTGAAGGGCTCGCATATAGCGATCGAATTCTCGTTCATCACCAGTCCGCACCATCATCGTAATCAAGTTCTTGGCATGTATCTTCTCAAATGCCGTAAACGCGTAGACTTTTTTGCTGATTTCGCGTTTGAGATAGTCAATGACGTGGAAATGACAAAGAATCACTGTAGCCTCAGGTAGTTCTTCTGCTAGTACGCCAAGGTCAGTGAAATCCTTATCAATAATCACCACCTTGATATTGGCCCACGCTGGATTGTTCTGTTTAAATGCCTTGAACGCACTCTTCATGTTAGGCTTTGTCTCTCCGTCAATCAAGGCATGCTGAACAAACGCCCCGCTGCCAAATTTATCTGTCACCATGAAACTAAACAACCGATACCTACATCAAATTCATTGTTAGTAATTGGTGAATATGAAACCAATTCCTACCTAATTGGTGACATCACCTAACGTGTTGGTAATTATGTCACCAATTTATTAACTGGTGCTCACATCGTACCTGTTAATGTTTGTGCCGTGTGTGGCATCTATACAAAGTGCTTCTGGAAATTTGCGAGCCATCCTTTTCATATGTGCTGTCTGGAAGGTTATACAGCTCGTCAATTCGGAACCTGGATCGCGATAGATATTGACAGCCGTTCCTGGACCTTCACTGAAATCTTGCAGCAACTGTGAAACACGGACATTGTCATCCGGCGAGGTGTATGTTTCGCGTCGCATCTGAGCAATCATGTTTTCGACGTCCTTTGGCTGGATCGGTTTTCCGGATGCTTCTTTTAAATATCGCAGAATCTTTTTGCGGTTGGACCCACCTATAAGACATCATGTTAGCAAATGACCAGCTATATGTTGTACTACTGTTGATCTTACCTTGCCACATTGTTTTAACAACAATCTTGGTGTCAGGCGAGTCCACCTTGCGAGTCTCAGCGTACGTGAAATACTCTTCAGGACTAACGCTATGGTTGTGGACCGACGTGTGCTTTGAAACACATACCGTATACACTCCGCCTTCGTCTTGTTTCAGGAGCGCGTTCAGTCTCGCCTTACACCCAATCCCTCGAACAGTGTGGTTTGTTCTGATGCCTTTTCCACGGGGGTTAAACTGCCAACCGTGAGTGCAGATAAAGGTCTTCGAGTAGAACACCAATTTCTCGTCGTACAGGACAGGCTGTGTACCTGTCAAAGCACAACGTTTACTTCGCTCACGATTCCGATCACGTACAGAGTTACTCGTTCGCAACTTGTAAATCTGATGAGTGTCCTTCTGGTACCTACGCGTGAATACATTTATTAGATACATCACATCAAACGCACCCGCCAAATGTCATTGTACCGTTCAAAAGCCGCCTCAAGGTCAGGCCACGATGCAAATACACCGCTAAATGGAGGGAAAGTAAGTTGATTTGTTTTCCCCATTGTATGCTCCGTTTTATCTCGGCTTTCATCGCCTGAAGCTCTGGGAAGAGTGCCTCCATCTTGGAGATTAGCCTTTCCACTGGTGGGGCGCGATACTCGGCTTGCTGACATGACACTACGACGAGCGGCGCCGATAGGAAGTACCGGGGAAGAACTGGGAAGAGCTGGGAAGAGCGGGAGGCGGGAGCGAAAGACGGTCTAATGAACGGCGATAAAGACTCGCAAATTTTGAAAAACAAAATTAGAATTTTTTGATACCGGTATTCACCGGTACTCCAAATGTTTGTTTTATGTCAAAAAATATTGGTGAACCTAGACACTTCCTTAAAAAAAATGCACAATCTGTCGAAATCACACCGTTTTCGTGCAGTAATGACACTTTTTTGCCTACTTTGTCCGAAATGAAGGCGACTTGTGATGCTTAGCGTTTTGCGAGTCAATTTTCAATGCAAATGCCGTGGCTTGCCATGAATAGCATAATGATGAAGAATTTTCTTCATAATTTATGGTAGAGGGGATTTTCTACAAATAAATTATTTATTGCGTTCGTGATGTCGACGAAATAAATATATTTATGATTTCATAAGAAATTATTGAAAAGACCATGCCATAATCGGGAGCCCAGGGCACTAGGTCCCCGCTCCGCAATAGCTATGAATACTCAGTGATATTTGTCGATCTACGCACTGCACGTTGTCTCAAATGCTTCGAGTGATGGGTTTGGCTTGACGGATTATTCGAGCCAGGCAAGCAAAAAAATCATTTCCAGGTAACACTTCATAGTGGGGAACAGGACATTTATTGCAAGTGTCCGAGTAGATGGGCGTGGCGCGCGGCCCCATTTTAGAAATTATTCGCGTGGCGCACGCGTCGGCTCGGCACTTCGCACCATCAGCTTTGGTAGTCCCGTTGATGCTTGAGTAGCTTGCCGGGGATATTCTTCGTAGCAATTCGAGAGCCACCTCCCCAGTAGCTTGATGGTCAGTCCGTCTGCATCGCCTTCTGCTAGTGCTGTGGCTCCTTTAATTCTAAGTGAGTGAGTACCGTAGTTGGAAGGCTGCACTCCCGCTTTCCGTGTGGTGGTCTTGATCGCGCTCGCCACTGATCGTGAGCTGCGATTGCCACACAGGTAGCGACAGGCTTCAATCTTGAGAGACTTGCGGGCATTTAAGATGTGTCGGAATACCTTCACTGGGCATAGCGCGCTGTGACCTGAAGCGAGCATGGCTCTCCACGCACCCCGGCCAAACTGGTCGTTCTTCGCCCCTTCTAGGCCGAAAGTGACAGACGTAGCCCGTACTGGATCAACACGATGTCCTCTTGTGTCGGAGAAGAATACGTTCTTGCGTTTGAGGCAGTAGAAGCTGTATTTTCCGTCGACCTGGAGGAACTCGGATCGTCTGAGTAGGAAGAAGTAGGCGAGTAGGACGCTACCCCAAAGCAGACGCTGTCGAGGCTTGGAGAAATCGAGCGAGCAGCGCAGCATTCGCAAGAATGGCGGTGTGATCGGCTGCTTTTTGCGGCGAGGTGTAGACATTTTCTTGATACCTTGAAGCAAGAAGTCAAGTCTGGGTGTCGAAGGTATGATAGTGTTTTTGTATCTCCGCTAAAACCAGCGAATTGCTGTCATCTTTAGAAGGGTCGTAGCGTGTTGGTTTCTTTGGTGGTTCTTGTTCCAACCGTTCACCCAACAGTGCGTTGCAAAATACTCCAGTGGTCGTGACGTAAGGTTGATCAATACCCATAGTGACTAATTCATCTGACGAGCGAACTGACACCACTGCTTCCAGTGCTGAGAGTACTTGGTTTTGGTAGCGCGCGCCACCGCGCGTCCGCGCAACATTGTTCCCACGCGTCGGAGAGATTGTTGAAAGAAGGTTGGAGAGGTTCCTGCTGCCACGACACCGAAAGATTAGTCCAAGTTGTTAATAAGGAGTGAGTATTGCTCCACACGCGAGATCCCGCGTCAGCCATAGTGTTCATCTTTCCAACGATATGAGTAGCCGTACACATCAGATTGTGTTGGAACTCGACGAGGGATAAGATGCGGTTGTATAACTGCGCTTGGGGATGCGATGACGATCGCTTGTTCACCCAAGCCACTGCAGTCGTGTTGTCGATGTGGAAACAGATATGGGTTGGAACGTCTTTCGGTGAGGACGCCCAAACTGGACCCCATATTAGGACTGCCAGGACAGCACTACGCAACTCCCGAATGTGATAGACAGGCTAGATACTTCTATTGTAGAGAATTTCTGGCGGATGTAGCGGTGAAGTTGTGGCTCGAGAATGCATAAGCCGTCGTTGTTCGCACCCATATATACGTGTATGCTTGGTTCCGCCAAATCTGCGAACGTAGCAATTGGTATTGAGTTGAATCGGTCGGCGTATTGGAGAACAGTGGAGAACCATGTGAGAGCGTTTAGTGCAGATCCGTCCACGCGGTGAATTCCAAATCAAGGGAACGAGCTAGCTGCTGTCTGAAGGCACTGGAAAAATGAGCGAGCAGGGCGGAAGCAGCATGAACCGTAACGCAGACTGCCCAGCACTTACAGCAGAGTCGTCTTCGTAGCTTTCTTGGCACGGAGCGCTGATTGAACTCTGTAGAGAGCCTCTTCAATTTTCTCTGCTGGGATTGAGACACACTCACGGTCTGTGTCTCACAGAAGCGCCAGCGCTTTCCCAGTTGTTGCCCATTTGGTGAACTTGAGTTCGTTGATGGCAGTAGTCCGAGAGCGGTAGCCATAGCTCTACGGAGGGCCAGATTAGCGTCGAAGCATCGAGTATTGATATCGGCTTCGACGTTAATATGGTCGTCACACCACACGTTTCCGACTAGAGTACGGGTGAGCCCGAGCTCAAGCTCGTACTGGCCGTTGATATGTGTACGAGCGAGCGAATAGAGCGCGGGTGAGCCGCACCAGCCGAATCCGCAGGATAGATCGAGGATAAGTAAGTCGTCGATGAGGAACCCAAAGACGTGGACGTGTTCTGCGTGGATCGGTACGTGGCGGAATGCACCAGTGACGTCTCCCAGCATAACTTTTATCCGGGTTCTGGGTTGAGATCGCTTTAGGCGATGGATATGCCGGGCGATGGCACGCGGTGGATTGTACGTGATCGTAGAAAATTACCTCCGATCCGTGTAATCGTTGACCGACGCGGAGGGGGGGGGACGAATAGTCGCTGATTAAACGGATGTCGGTACCACCGGGCTTCTCGACGATACCGAGTGGGCTAATGAAGACTTCGGGCCAACGATCGAGAAGATGTGATTTGACGATCAAATACCTACCGTCCGCTTGGCCTTTTCGAAGGTGTCGCCGGATTTGTGCGGTATGGCCGCAGATACTCCGATGATTCTTCGGGCGTATAGACTGCGTAGGTGCGGCGCCATTTATCCACTGAGGTATCAACCCATGTTGGACGATTTCATTCCAACGAACCGTGCTGTTGCGCACCACTGGGTTTGACGGTAAAGGGAGCTCGAAGAGATGATTGTTTGGTCTAGGATCATAGATCGTCTCACCTCTCACCAGTCGAACCACGTCGGATAGACTCAGATTATCGTGCTCGGCAACGGTTGTCCAGAACGACACAACATCCGCATCGATGTCGTCTGTTGAATCTGTAGTAGGAACAGGTAATTTGACGCCGAGCCGCGCAGCTAGGTCGGCTGAGCGGTTTGCGCGTCTGCGACGTGGTCAGAAGACGTGTCAGAGGTTCATAAATCTTGATACGCACTGCCCAAACCGCGCCAACGTTCAGTGATGGCTGCTTTGATTAAATCGTGAAGAGCGTCAGGCTTGAAATGAGCCCGGGAGCAATCAGTGCTGCTACATCCGACCCTGGAGATAAACTGGAGGCAAAGACCGCGACCAGATGCGTCTTGGGGAGCCTTTTCGTAAACTTCAGCAGAAATTGGGTTGGGATTCCTTGTAGTTTTCCGAATCTGTTCGCGATCTGAGGGTCGGGCACGTCCAACTGACTGGGATTTATCGGACTGGGTCTTTTTCTTCCACAAAGAGTTAGAGTCCTTGAGGGCGGATAGCATGTCATCGCTCCTTGTAAATTCAGCGCTGACCTTGAGAGCCTCTTTGATCCCGACAGACACCAGTCGGGAGTGGAAAATGCCAAGCTTGCGGTTCACCCAATAGGATAGCAACCGAGCCATGTGTCCGTCGGGCGCAGCATGGTCATTATAGCTTATCACGAAGTCTCGAGCGGATGCAATAAACCCACTAGTCTTCTTGTTGTAAAATTGCTCAGTAATTTGTGAAGCGTTGACAGAACACTGACGAGATCTCCGTAGCCACTGGGCGTAGGCGCCGCGTGGAGTGAGTACTTGCCCGAGAAATCCCAGATATTGAGACCTTGCTCGCTTGCTTCCACATAGTCCGCAGGGAGCCGCCGTCGGCAATGCATGACGGAAAGACCCAGACCGAAGCCGAACGAGTACAGAGCGCGGAGAACAGCAGGCGTTGCAAGGAATTCGACGTAAGGAGCAAACTGAACGGATTGTAGAAGTGTTTGAGGGATCTTACCTGCGTGCCTTTTGTGTACGATAGTAGCGTGGATTCGTCGATCGACTAGAGACAGGTGGAAGGTAATCCCCTGCGTGTCCAAAGTGTCCATAGTCGCACCGAAACCGTGGTCATCAGAGTCTGAATCGTATTGTACGCGGCGGCGCTTGACTAACGGGGTGTTCTGATGCCGTATGTCATCGATGTCGCCGTCACTCACAGCCATATCGTCGTCGTCGTCGGGCTCCGAATCGTCCACTGGCCGAGATGTCCTCTGCACACTGGTAGCGCCCTAGTGTTGCAGAACAGACGTGGTTTGGGCGCTCACCGATGGGGTCGCCGAGTGCGGCTCCGCAGTCGATATCAGAGGGTCCGTGTACAAATCGATCTGGCGTTTTGACCGGGGGGTGATAGCGAAATCCAATGCGTGTTGGCGGCGAACATGCACTAGGGCTAGTGTTGAGGGATGTGCAAGCGGAATAAGCTCGTCGGGGTTAAATGGAACTGATAAATGGCTCATGATCGCTGGAGGAAGTCCAGACCGGCGTTTGCTGCATGCGGCAATAATACTGTTCTGAAAATGGAGCAGCTCCGGCGGACTGATAGCCAACAGGATACTTCCACATTTGCATCGATTTCTTGGATTACGTTCTATTGCGGTTTACATTGCAGTAGATAGATCAATTTATCTTTTACCTCGCCTGATTCGAGCTAGTGACGCTCAGCAGTCACGCTTAAGCCCTCCAAGTCCATACAATAAGGGAGCGACCGCGCTGTATCAGCTCCTAATTCGTAATTGATTACCTACAGTGCCCTTGATCTGACGAAAGAGGGCTCCCCAGCTTGCGCTGACAGAGGGTTACAGTTGGTATTGATATACCCTCAGACATTAAAACAACTGCAGACGGACGGTGCATTGAACGTCGCTAAGAAGAACGAGGAAATGAAATACGACGTATGGTGAAACACGACGTATGGTACGCACTTAACTTCTGAGTTGGAATCGCTTTGAATCTTGACGGGGGGGATTTTTCAGATCTGCCGACAAGTATAAGTAGCGATACACGATGCTATTGCAAGTAAACGAAAGAAGTGTATCATGTTCAGGAAGTATTTCAAAGCTGTAGTTTTCCGTACAGTCATGTTGTCATGAGTCAATTATCGTTTTGGTATATTCATCAATTCCTGTAAAGACTTCCTAGCGCGTCCACCCCAGATATTCTACACGTAGCACGCTACAAGTGCCTTCTCGAGCTAGATGCCGTTGCAAGCTCGATGCCAAAGACCAGAGAATCTCTGGAAATGCTGAATCGATTCGGTGTTTGCGCGTTACTTCCTGCAAGGCAAACGAAGCCGTGCGAGACACCAGGCGACGTACTGTCGAGAATTGCACGGAACCACGAAACAATCACAGTTCAAATTTCGAGGCTCCCATACATTACGCATTTAAATCTGAGAAGCAGGGCTCCCGATTATGGCATGGTCTTTTCAATTATTTCTTATAAATATTTTCTTCCTGCAATAACAGGAAGCTGCAAGTTTGCAGTGCAGCACTGTCATTTAAGCTGAGACCTGGCATATTGGAGACAAGATGAACCACGTGCCAGTTAGCAGGGACGCGTGAGTTCAACGGAGTTTTGGCTGTTGATGGTGCTATCCATGTCCAACTTTTTTCCTTCGCGTGCATGGCACGTTGCGTATGAGAGACTGCGTGGAGTAGAAAGGTTTAACGATGAATTTATTCTTGCTTTTGCTGTCCTTCCAAGCAAGTCGAGTTCCTCAGACTTCCTGCTTGTCCGCGAGACCATTACGCTGCAGTCTACTGCGCGAACTACTAGTATCCTATCTGCTAGCAAGGCAAACGAAGCCGTGCGAGACACCAGGCTACATTCTGTCGAGGATCGCACGGAACCACGAAACAATCGCAGTTTAAATTTCGAGGCTCCCATACATTATGCATTTGAATCTGAGAAACAGGGCTCCCGATTATGGCATGAATTTTTAATTATTTCTTCTAAATATTTTTATCCTGTATGTTATTGATAATTTTATTTGACTGAAGAGTCATCTGCTATAATTTATGAAGCAAACCTCTTTATCATTATGTACCTCTCACAACCAACCATGACTTCACACACACTTAAAATACGCTGCTACTAACAACACTCAAAGCCAGCTACACAGCACAGCTTGCTGGCTTCCTCACTTTTCTATTTGAGTAACAAAACCCACTCGCCTCTTCGCTAACCTATCATGGTTCTTGCCCCGCGCCCCCGCCACGCCAGTTCACACCAGCCCAGGTTACCGGGCTCTACTTTCGACCGTGCCGTAACGCTAATGACGAGATCGTCTCTGAGTACTTCCGCTGTCGCTGCGGTACGGTTCGGAAGTATACCCGGCGGAACGGCTACTCTAAACTCATGCAGCACGTCCGTCGGGAGCACCCGGGCTACGAGGCCGTTGTGCTGTCTGCACCTACCGCTGAGACTGGCTCGCTTCTAGGCTTTGTCCGTCAGTCATCACTCACCGTTTTCGTCTGGCTCGACTGGATTGTTAAGAACGGCGTCCCGCTCAACTTCTGCGAGAAACCTGCTGCAAGAAGGTAGCCATTTTTTAACTTAGTGAAATATGCAATCTAAATTTAGTCAAACTAATTTTAGTGCTACTTAGATACACAAATTTGGACCCAATTTGTGTCGAGACACTTCAGTGAGCCATGGAAAGTCTCACTCGGATTGTGGAGCGTCACATCGCTTTCGAGATGCCTCAGCAATTTGGTCTAATTCTGGACGTCTGGAGCCACACGTCTGAGCATCTCGTTGCTGTCTTTGCCTGCTACGAAGTCGACGGCGTCATGAAGACCCCACTCCTCTGCATGGCATCGCTCCTGAGCGAGCCGGATGAGGACCTCTCGGCGCGTGGGCACTATGCGCGCCTAGCTGGCATGCTGCCCCGTGACGTTGGTAAGCAGCTGGTGGATTTTTATTTCTTGTAGGGGACAGCTGCGGCCGTCAATCTACCGCTAGCAACGCTTATGGGCGTCCCGTTTATTGGATGTGCTAACCACCGGCTAAATTGGGCAGTCCACGTGGATATGCAACAGCACTAAGAAGACTTGGCAGGAATTCAAGCCCAAATGGTGCGACAACGGATCCTAAATCAGGCTGCCAAGCTAGGGTAATTGCTATTCAATGATGGTACTTCTCTGTCCCACCAATTTATAGGGATTTTGGTTTTTGAAAGTAGCACTACCAGTATGAGCTTGGTAAAAGTCTAAGTACCCTTATTTAGAAGATAGAGTCAGCGTGCTATTCGCTATAGTTTTATGGCTTCATAACAGCGACCAGCATGTAAATAACGCCATGAATGTGGGATCATATTTGGACGGAATTTTGTTACTTTTCGGAATTCGTAAGCTTATTAGTTAAATTGTACAAAACTTGCAGTATATGCTCATTCCAATAGGACGATCCTATACACATCAGCGTAATCACAATCGACATGTGTAAAACTCGCTAGTAGACGCTCAATTACATGAGGTTTTACTGCTTGTAAAGTCGATATGAATCAAATCAGAGGAAAATATCATCAAATCATTGGAAGAAGCACGGTATCAGCCAATGGGATCATTGTAACATTTTTCGTGCATTACACACAAAAACGAAATCCCTATAAATTGGTGGGACAGGGAAGTATATATTTGCTAAGTAGTGTACTAACTTCGCAATTTTTAATTTTAATATGGCTATAAATGTAGGTTGAAGACGCCACTTCGTCCTTTGATTCGACAGGACACACGTGGGAGGTCAACTATTTGTATGCTACATTGCTATGTCAGCTCCTCGAGCGCCTCGACCCAACAGATGATGCGCTCGTGGACGTCCTTCCAGCGCCGTCGTGAAACAAGCGCCTGCTGTCACGCTGAAAAAGATGGAATCACTTTCCAAAGCACTACAAGGCTCAAGCGTCACATTGTTGGATGTTCAGGTGTGGTTCGACGGTCTCATTGCCGTAAAACCGCAGTACGTTACATATCTCGGTAAGCTCTATTTTTTATTGTATAATATAGAGCATTTACAAAAGAGACGCCGGCTGGCAGCGGTTCGACCAATGTACAATTTGCTCAGCGTCATTCCGCCCACCTGGTTGAGCGTTTTTTTTAGCGTTGCACGGGCGACGTACGGGCAAGAGCGTCACAGCCTGCAGCCAATTACTCTGAAAATGATGCTTTTCCTGCGGCAAAACGGTGGGTACTGGACAGTGCTGACCGTCGATGAGACCACTCGCTAGCAATTATCATGAAGTTACTTTGCTTTACATTATGCTCCTTTTTATTGCGTGCTCTTTGTAGATGTCAAAATGTATTGCTGGACACTAGCTGTCCACTACTATTATTTATGCTGAAGACGGGCTCCCGATAAATAACATTGCCATAATCGGGAGCCCTACTGAGAAACCCGTCCATGCACAATGGCCATTAATAGAAACCGCATATGTGATGGCCTTTTCTTACAAAACTAGTATTCAAGTGTGAAGCCATAAATTTTCTTTCCTTACATTATGCATTTGTAGCCGCGCTCGAGCTCCCATACATTATGCCTTAAAACAATGTACATTAATTAATTTACTTATGCATTAATCGGAAGCCCTGCTGCTCAATGTCTTAAGAAACGCACCTTTAATAATATAGTTACTTATACTGCTGTATTCTCAATGTATAAGTCAAAGCGAATCCCAGTCGGTCAAGACGTCAAATTCGAATTATCCATCGATGCTGGGTCTTCATTGATCGGCTTTCTTGCAGCTCGCTTCTGCAAATGAGGTGACGCAGGGCGTCATTGGGCTGCTCTACAAGCGTAGGTCGCTTCTTAGAGTAGGTGGTATTAGAGCAGACTTACACTTAAGAAGAACTAGCTAACAGAGCAATCAAAAGAGGCACGTAAACACAGTGAGTGTCGGGCAAAAGGCCACGACAGGGCTGCAGTACTGGTGTGGGCTTTCTCTCCTCTTGGGTTTGCTGAGCCGCAAATTGAGTTGTGTGAGAGATAGATAGATAGATAGATAGATAGAGATAGATAGAGAGAGAGAGAGAGAGAAAGAGAGAGCAAGGCTCACGCAATCCAGTACGCCTCTCCGCAATGTTCTATTCTATACATAAACTAATACAAAACATACTTTACCTAACTCAGTGTCGTCGTGAGCATCACGACAACACGGTCGCTCTTGTCCAGCGATCTTGGTGAACTTGGTATAACCGCACGCGTCCGCACGTGGCACGTCGGTAAGTGTGCAGCCACAGGCTGCAGCGGCAGGCGTAGGATAGAATGCAGGATCGGCTGTCAGTGTCAACGCCAGGCACTGATAGTCTTTGTATGTACAGCCGGGGCTGGCCTCTTCATACAGGAGCAGGCATCTCACAGCAAACACTAAATCTTGTTGCGTCGATGGCACCACAGCGCGCCGTGTGATCTCGGCTAGTACTCTTCAAGTACCAACTTAGACGATGTATATGCCTCACCTAGTCTTGTTAGTTCATCTGCTCATGATATGTTAATAACCCCTTCAGAACTTCCTCAGCTCCATCTAAGCATCCGCACCGAGTACGTACTTCGTAGCGCTGTTTGCGCGTGAGTCTCCAAAAATGACGGTTTTTGCCAAATCATTTGTACTTAGTGGTTAAATATTGAAAACTAAAAGTCCAAATTTGCCGCTGTATAATAGTTTTGGTTCGGATTTAGCAGTACTTTTAAGTACTTTGTAGTGGCAAAAAAAATAGAAAGTAGTATAATATAGCTCACAAGACCTCGGAATTCCCTCAAAATTGCAGTTGCCAGACAAAAGGCTTCTCTCATTGGGAACTTTTCGAACGAGCAAGGCGACGTGCAATCCCGCTCCCAACACGATCGCGAACAATGTCATCGACTCCTCAGCGGTCGCCGAGGCTACACCGATCCTCGACGACGCCTTCCTCAGCCGGACGAATACCACGCCGAGTCTTGACTGCTCCTTCTGCTGGAAGATCACCTCGCCAACATGGACGTCCACCACATTCAGCTTGGAAACACTTTAGGCGCCTGCGCAACGGACCGCACCCGCACGCTGAGTGCAAGTATTGTGGTGCTCAGCTACGAAACTGCCAGCTGAAAAGACACGTGCTGTCACATTTGGCACGGTTTCCACATGTGCCAGCTGCTGTGCAGCAGTGACTCTGTTCGACGCCACACCAGCAGCACCCTGGAGCCGCTGGTCCGTAGCTGGCGAACATGCCTACTGCAGCAGGTGCAGCTAACACTACCGGCTCCGCTCCATATCAAGAGAATTTCGAAATGTTTCTTCCAATGATGTTCTACGTCTATGCGTTGTGGTTCGTTTTGATCAAGGCTCGTGTATTTCGAGCTGCAGCAGAAAGCGCGGGAAGAGAGCCGCAAACTGGTCTTCGAGGTAGTAAGACAGGACTGTAAGAAGATGTATTTGCTGCCATTAAGTATCGATCGGACTTGGGCACACAAATGCAATTGACGTTGCATTTTTTTGGACCCCCAGACTTACCTTCATGACTTCATGGTGGAAACGGTAGACGATGAGGTTATAGATGCTGAATTAAATAGTTTTCTCCAGGGGAGTGATTTTACCGAGGGAACCAGAGTACTGAATAACTTGGATGCGACTCGAGCGGATCTGAACGCAGAGCGACTGCATTTGCAAAAGAGAAACATAATTGGAGAATGCACAACACAAAGATCAGCCTCCGCTAGGCTGGTGGGACTTGCACAAGGAGCGGTATCCCCTTGTGGACAAGCTTGCCAATATATTTTAGTAGCCCATCGTAAGTTGCCGCCAGCGAGCGGGCGTAAATTACAATAAAATTTTATCCATTTGCTAAACCAAGATCGCCTTGAAATGAGAAATGTGGAGATGCTAACGTTTCTGTATTTCAACTATCACGCACGTCAGCAATAGGGTTGCTACCAATACCCATAAACCCCTACAATATGCGACAAGAAGACGACAATATCACAACATCAAGCCTGGCCAACTTAGCAAGGATCGATCCAGCCATACCCAGAAGGCGTTGATGACGCTGATATGAAAGTACTTGACGAGCTAATTGATAGCATGAAGAAAACTGAGCACCCAGTGATTACGGAGTGCTCGACTGCATTAGCTACCGAGGGAGACAGCGTTGATGGTATGGAGGAAATGTGACTTTGATATCAGTTGCAAACTCAAGTGCACGTTAAGAACTTTGTCTTAGCTCTCACACAATAGCCCACATTACATTTTTTTTAAATGCTCGCTCCGCGTTTTAATTAAATATCGACAAGATAATTGTGGCCACAGTGCACGTGGCTACGTGCTTGTCTAATACCCCTTCTCGCCCAGCGCATTTAATATACCTTCATCTTGCACGTTTATTCTTTGATCTGCATCCAAACAGCATCCTAGCTGCTCCATTATTTAGCTTCCTTAGTTTGTTAACGTGGTCAACTTACATCAGCTTTGTCTCGACTTTCACCAGGCGTCTTCTGTGCCTACACATAATACGAATTGATTGTCAGTAAGCTATTCCCCTGTCACAGTAGCTGGCAAACTCTTCACCTCAATCTTCACGGTTTTCTTCACCTTCTTCCACCGCCTTCTGTGCCGTTGGGCTTGACGGCGCCACTGCAATGTACGCGTCCACTCACTCTTTCTGATGTTATTGAGTCTGTGCGAACACCATCACCTGCAGTAGTCAATAGGATTTTCAAGATATATTGAAACATAGGTTTCGGAATAGATAGCGACCAGACGCAACGGCAGCAAGAGCAGCACGACTGCAGTTCGCGTCTTCGCTTCCCAATCTCAAGCGTCCAAGCATCTAACCCACTGCTCGTGACAATGGCGTCGCCTCCGCCCCTCGCGACCGCTGTCCAGGCCAACCCCACCTCCTCGGAAACACCTTCTTCCCAGCCCGGGCTGACGCCTGCGGTAACCGCCCTGACTTCTCCCACCGAGCTGCGTCCGGCCCCAGCCGCGTCTCTGGCCCAGGTCGCCCCGCCATCCTCAGCTCAGCCAACATCAACCCCGGTGCCAGGCCCCCTTCGGCAGGCTCCCCAACGGCCTCGATCACGCCAGCAGCCGGTCCACCGGACGCGCGCGTCCGTGCGAGTACGCGCATTGCAAAGAGAAAGAAGAGTGCGGCGACTAACGCGGAGGCGCGGCACCAGAAGAAGCGTCTCGTTGTCGACAAGGAGGAGGCCGCAGCACAGGCAGCGCGAGCATCCGCCGTGGCACTCGGCACTCCGTCAGCGCCGACGTTCGGATCCGGTCGCAGCCCGCGGTGATGACTACGCCTCCAGCGGCCATCCCCCAGCTTGCTCAGCACACACCTACCCTGCCGGCTCGGCTCGTACCCGAGCGACGTCCTGCGGTCCCGGTGCCGCCCCCAGCACCCATGCGTGCGGCTACAAGGGCCACAGCGGCCAGCGATCGCCAGACATCCGCGCTCCATCCCGAGCCATCCAGCGTTCCAACTCCTGCTAGCGCACCTCACGTCGCCTGGAGCCCGTCCGGCATGGGCACACCGGCGCCGGCCAGCGGCCCGCCGCCTAGTCAGGCCTTGCCTAATCGCCCATCGACGCCCAATCCCCGCGACACCTTAAGCGCGACGGTGGCCCCGCACGCTGCCCGCCCTACAACCTTCGGCACCGGGTCAGCGCTCTCTCAATGTGAGCCATTCGACCTCGCCAATTTGCTTAGTACATTCAATGCCAGCTCCAACCAGGCAGCTTCTAGCGCCCCCTCCCTCTACGTGCGGCCGGTCGAGGCCCCGTCTGCCCAGCAAACCCGTAGTCCGGCACAGCTCCCGTCCCAGATGAGCCCCTAAACTTAGCACACGATCCAACCTCATTGTTCTTGGCATTTCTGCAGTTCCTTCAAGCCCGTTTGGGAAGAACAGCGCCTGAGCCATCAGCCCTCACCACCGCCACCACAGCCGCTGGAGCCGTGCAGATACCTTCCTCTTGGACATTGGTCAACCTCCGCGGCCTACTACCGCCCGAAGCCGTGTGCGGCCTGCGCGCGGCCAAGTTCCCACCCTCGGCGCTGCGTGCCACAGGAGACTTCGTACCTTTAGCCGTCCATAGCCTTGCCCCTAACCGGGCATACG
This sequence comes from Phytophthora infestans T30-4, assembly GCF_000142945.1. Taxonomy (NCBI): domain Eukaryota; phylum Oomycota; class Peronosporomycetes; order Peronosporales; family Peronosporaceae; genus Phytophthora; species Phytophthora infestans. The sequence goes on from NW_003303731.1 coordinate 963,745, forward strand.
CTTACTGGCAGACACCAGCCGGTGAGCACGAGACACCTGCTTCGTTTGTCTTACGCATACGCATGTTAGAATGCGTGCACTTCGACGACCACCCCACGATTATCGGGGCTACCGCCGGGCTTCGCTTTGGCCGACACGGTGCGCCCATCATGCACTATTGCCGCGCCGACTCTGCAACTCAGCTCCAAGCTGGGTCATCCGACATTAATCTCACCCTTGACTTCGGCTCTAACGCCGCCCCGCCTCCGCCCCCATCATGCAATACGTACTTCGACCTGCTTGGAGCGGTGCAAGGTCTGCTCACCTTTGCACACGCCGAGTGGAACGAGATATTCACGCGCCCCTTGCACCGCATTCGCGAGTTCGTCGTCACCAACATGAGCGCGGACCCCAATCATTCGCTGCTGCGCGTTCAACGGACACTGCACGAGGTAAACCAGCACCTTGGGTCTGTGTACGTTCATCTGTCCAGCGACTCTCCCTTCTGGTGGCGGAAGTTTTCGTCCGCAGCAACGCGAATTGAGTTCCGGTCCATTAGGTGGGCTATGGCTCTTCAAGATATCGCCAATGCTAGCGGCACGCACACCGCGACAGCTCTACCCAGCCCAATCGCGCCTTCCTCGGACGCTCGTCCCCATGCACGCAACCGCCGCGTGCACCGAGGCGACGACGCACGTCCGGCTTCTCGCCCGAGCGGCATTCCAGCCAGCGTGCGCGCCATCATCCTACGTGACGCTGATAGAGCGGAGCCGTATCTGCGCTTCTTCGGTGGGGGCATGTGCTCCGGTGGAACCCCGGACACGTGCGCGGCGGGCCGTAAACACACCTGGCCAGACGAGCTCCCCGCTGCACTGGTGAGCTTTGCCACCAAAAGGTTCGGCCGACGCCAGCCGTCCGACCGGCGCCGCGCCTGATACGGCCGAGGTACTGCTGGTTCGTCAGTGCTTCGGTACCCCAGCCTCAGCCGTAATCTGAATACACACACGTATACTGACCATCTGGGTTCTAGTGAACCACACGGGTTATTTCAACAGCCCATCACACTCGCCGACGTGAATGCTGGCAGCCCTGCCAACGGAGACCTCGCCGTCGATGCGTGTGCACCAGCTCAACCTGTTCAGCCAAATGCCGGTGAGCCGCAGCCCGCTTACAGAGTTGGCCATTCCACCGAAGATTCGGTTCGAGCACCGAACAGCTCCCACTTACCCTAACCACATACGCGCCTTCCGGTGCCAGCCACAGCATGACGGCCGATCGGCATTCATCCGCGTGCTCGCCCTCGGTCGCGCACCGCATACTAACCCCCACGCTTTCCCGTTCCGCAGTGTCTCCGCGCCCATCCCAAGGGAACAAACAAGCTCTACGCCCATCGCCGTCACGTGCAACGCTAGCACGGATTTGCGACTCAGGCCTCCAGCGCGCGAGACTTTGGGATTCCATACGCGACGCGTCTCTCTCCTCTGCATTTCGCAAAGTCAATGTGCACTTTCCCGTCCGGCACACTGCCATTTCCGTAGACACGACACCCAGCCGCGACATGCTCGACAAACCCATGCAACACGCAATGTCTGAGTTTATCCGGCGCACACGAATGCCCCTCAAACAGTTCACCGAACTAGTTCGCTGCCAGTCACCCACAGCCTATCGGCCCAATAAAGCACTACAGCCTGACACTCTGCGGGTATATAGCCAAGGATATGATCATGTCGACGATCTCCTGCGTATCGCTTCCGAGGGTTCCCGCGTGCGCCTCACCTCCCCGCTCCCTCCGCAGCGGTCGTTTCCCCGCAACCACCCGTCTGCGTCGCAGCGCATCCAGGTCTTGCGAGCCAACATAAGGAAAGAACAGGGTGCCTTTCGCTGTATTGTTGTAGATACAGACATCAAAATGATCTGGCCGGAGCTATTCATCAGCCCGTTCGGCGTGGTCGACAAAGGCGATGGCGACCCACGCGTCTCGGGTAGAGTTATCCACGACCTCCCTTTTCCCGAGGGAGATTCGGTCAACTCCCACACGAATGCAGACGACGTCCCGTCCGCATCATTCGAGCACTGCTCTAGCGTTGCACAGGAAATTATGCGGTGTCGCCGTGCATCCCCAGACAAGACCGTCAAGTTGATGGCCGGCGATGTCGCGTCCGCATACCGTAACGCGTGCACTCACAGCGAATGCGTATTCTTGTTTGCGGGTCACATCCCCGAAGACAACGCGATCGTCATCGACCTTTCGGCCGCGTTTGGGTGGAACGGTAGCGCCGGAACGTACGGCATCTTGGGCGGCGCGGTGGCATTCATACACGGATCGTGCACCTACGCCGCATACCCCACCGGATTTTATAACTACCACTGGGTCAATGATCACGTAAACGTCGCACCCGACGCCGGAAAGAACTGCAACGACATTGAATGTTAGCTACGCCACGCTATGACGATTGTGATGGGCCCTACCGCTGTTAACGACGACAAGTTTACGCCATGGAGCTCGAGGCTCAAGGTGCTGGGTCTAGTCTTCGACACAGAATCCGGCACGGTTGCTATGCCAACGTCGAAGATCTTAAAGGCCAAACTTCTACTAGCAAAGGCATTTCACGCAACCAGCCTCTCTCGTACCGAGTACCGCTCACGTTTGGGGTCCCTTCGCCATGTTGCCACGTGCGTAAGGCCGGCACGCATGATTCTACAGCGTCTACGCTCCGGCGAGCGCGCCATCCACCGCACCAAGCGCATCGCCTTGTCTTCGACGATGCGCGATGACCTCTTCTGGTGGTGGCACATTCTCCGCTCTCCGTCGCTTAACGGCGTCCCCCTCGAGTACTTCAATTCAAGCCCATCCCCCGATGTCACCGTCTTTACGGATGCATCCGACACTGGGATTTGCGCAATCGTTCCATCGCAGCGCTTGCACCTCACATACCCATTCTCCCCTTCCGAGCGAAGCCTCATCAGAAGCTTCCACCTCGCTTCGTCCAACGAGTTCGACATCAGCTATCGGGAGCTCCTAGCATGCGCATTCGCGGCCAAAACGTGCCCCCCCCCTGTGGCGCACCAGCCAACCTCAGACAAGTCACATTCATGTTCATTTCCGCATTGACAATACCACCGCCGTCTCGTGGCAGTGGAGAATGGCTTCTAGAAACACCCGTGCACAGCTCTTGATCCGCCTCCTCGGTGCCTGGGAGCTACAATTCGGCCAGCGTTTTACTGCGTCACACATTCCCGGGTCCGAGAACACCACAGCCGACGCAGGGTCACGTCGGTGGGGCGGTGGCTCTCACGCCCTGTTGTTCACCGAGCTAAGCCGTGGTTGGTCACAGTCACCGACTCCGTCGTCCATCGAGGAGCTCGAGACAGCGTGGCTAGATTTTTCCGCGAACACTCCGTTGCCGCCTCCTCCCTCCGATCCTACGCCCGTATCTCCAGCTACTGGAAGCCGTGGACCCACCGGCGAGGCATCCCCTGGCACCTACGCCTTGATTTAGACGAGCAAGTGCGCGCTATCTCTGATTTCATCATCGACGCTCACGAACGCGGCTTCGGATCGAGCAGACCAGTTCAGAGCTCCACAATTAAGTCCGCGCTGCATGGCATTCACCATTATCTCAACGCTGCCGGGCACGACTTCCCAGTAGGCCATCCACAGGTCCGCATGCTCCTGCGCGGGGTGCGCAGACGCGACGCCCCCTTGCGACAAAAATCTCCCGTGTCCGTCGCGCTGCTCGAAAAGTGCCTCCGGTCCCTCTCCCTTCAGGACCCTGCAGACCAAGCTACCTGGGGGGTTCTGAGCCTGGCCTTCTTTTTCGTTTTGCGCCGGTCAGAAATTGCAGCCACTACATCTACGACATTTCGCTGGTTTGCCCTTACGGCAGCAGACATTGCCGTGGTCAACGCAGAGGTGGCAACCACAACGGATCCCAGGACGGCATCGGCGGTGTGCATTCGACTCGGAGGCTTCAAGATTAATCAAAACGGCCCACCGGTTCAACGCATGCTCTCACGGTCGGGACACCCATTCTTGTGCCCAGTGTTAGGCGTGCTGTTGCTCCTTCGATCTGGAGGTAGCTTGCCGCCAACCATCCCGGCAGCCGTGTTCCTGGATAAGGACGAGAGGCCCCGTTGCGTGACGGCGTCCCGCGTCGCCAAGGAAATCCAAGGTGCAGCCGCCCGCCTGGGCAAGGATCCTCGAAAGTACAGCACGCATTTGCTCAGGGCCAGCGGAGCCACGAACATGTACCGAGCCGGCGTGGATTCGCTGACCATCCAATTCCACGGCCGCTGGTCGCCGGACGCGTTCAAACTCTATTTGCGCCTGTGCAAAGACTCAGTCTCCACCGTCGCCGCCAAGATGGTGAGCGGGGCCACTACCCTGGCAACGTTACAATGACGGGCATCCAACTACCTCCCTATCTATGGGGATCAAGCCGATCTGGCACTCGGCTTGTGACGCGGTAGTTTGGCAGCCCCTATTTGTAACGACAAAAGTTTTGGCCTAAGTCTGAGCGTTTTCGAAGGAGGAAATAGGAGTTTCAAGATATTGAAACATAAATTTCGGAATAGATAGCGACCAGATGCAACGCCAGCAAGAGCAGCACGACTGCAGTTCGCGTCTTCGCTTCCCAAGCTCAAGCGTCCAAGAATCTAACCCACCGTCGCCGCCCTACATATGAGGCTCAAGCCGATCTGGCATTCGGCTTGTGACGCGGTAGTTTGGCAGCCCCTATTTGTAACGGCAAAAGTTTTGGCCCCAAGTCTGAGCGTTTTAGAAGGAAGAAACGCATTGCGTATCAGAGCCGCTCCCCTGCTTCTGCACTTGGTCCACCGCCGGCAGCCCAGCAACGCACAAGAGCTGCGCGTCACCGAGCACACAGCCACCGATTTCCATGGCCTCCGCGAGCTGCAGCACGCGGCCCATAAGTTTCGCGCTAGTCCTGCTCTCACCGACGTGTTAATACAATAGCAACGCGCTCACTACCTGCCTCAATTTTCGCTTGCCTCTCTGATGAGGCGCTCGAGGATATGATGACTATAATTTAAACTGACGTCTGGGGGATTTTCGAGCATCTCAAGACTCACTAATCAACTAAAAACCCTATTTTCAGCTCATTTTTAATCTTCTCGGAAGTATTTTATAGTGCGAACCAGTATAACAAAATTGTTTTTTTGTAGGAGATGTTGCTATCCTTCCCGGTAACACTTCTCTCAAGAAGGATGGGAAGCTCACTAAATTCATGTAAGTCAATGACAGCCCTTCTCTCGAAATCACTCGATCATGACATTTGTGAATTTGTGAAGCAGAGGGAGTGCGAAGTGACCGATCAACCAAAGACATCGAAATCATGAAGCAGCAGCTCGCTTAGCTGCGCGAACCACGACACTTGTATTTAGATGCCAGTGACCACACTACATCTAAACGGCAACAGGCATGTATCATTTGTCGCGAGCTAATCTCTCGCTACTCCACGATCTTTGATATGGCTTGTCTTGGGGGTGAACGCGCCGTTTTGTCACACTAGGAGCCAGGTTTGCGTGCAAGTAAGACCCCCGTTCTGTGGATGTCCACGCTCGCTGTTGCACTAGGTTACCAAGCCTTCCTCCTTTCGCAGCACGGAGCACAATGTAAGATGCCCCCCCCCCGCCGCCCTCGCTTCTTTTCTTCGGGCTTGTATATCGAAAAAGCTTGCGTTGTCTTTGGTAGAGACGCTGGATGCCATTGTTCAACATGTCATCGTGGTTTGAGTGAATTTGTGCTCGCCCTGTATAGCGCTTCGTCTTGCTGGCGCCGAGGCTGATTCTACCCTGGACTGGGTGAAGCAATCTCTACTTTGACTTCGATGAGATCGCAGTGAAGCTTAGCTAAGAACCGGAAGGGAGAGCTCTTTTGTGGCTTTTTCTCCCACAAACGCCAGTAGATAATGTGCGTATTGACTAAATCCATGTCTGCGATACCGAGGAACATACTCTTAAACGACTTGTCGAACCTGCAAACCAGAACAGCAAAAGTTAATACAATTAAACCAATTACGTCAGCATAACACTTTACGTTGTAGCCAGCTGCATTGAATATGCTTGTAGCCGCAACTAGTCATGGCGATCCACTCCTCTCATGTATCGCTGGTACTCGGCAACTAGGCCAGAACAGGGCACATCACTAGCACCTCCACGCTGCTCACGACATCGAATAGCTGTTGCTTCTGCCCTCACCTGAGAAGCGAAGAAATAAACATTGGTGTTATCGGCCCACATCAAAGCCACAAGTCCAGGATTTGACATCGCCACTGCAAATGTACCACGTTGTATATGGACTTGGCGCTTCTTCTTTGGGTAGTCCAGCTACCCTTTCCGATCTGTCTACATGGTCACCAAGTAGTTAAATCCCATCGTGCGTAGATGCTGCGCTAAAGGTAAAGACGTGTAGTAGCGGTCACCGAAAATGAGCCGTCGCCCTACGTAGGGCAACTCTCGGAACACGCTTGCAATGATTCTAATCACCGCAGCTATACTATTTTGTGGCCATCGCCTGCGATTCATCACCGTCGCCGCCCTACATATGAGGCTCAAGCCGATCTGGCATTCGGCTTGTGACGCGGTAGTTTGGCAGCCCCTATTTGTAACGGCAAAAGTTTTGGCCCCAAGTCTGAGCGTTTTAGAAGGAAGAAACGCATTGCGTATCAGAGCCGCTCCCCTGCTTCTGCACTTGGTCCACCGCCGGCAGCCCAGCAACGCACAAGAGCTGCGCGTCACCGAGCACACAGCCACCGATTTCCATGGCCTCCGCGAGCTGCAGCACGCGGCCCATAAGTTTCGCGCTAGTCCTGCTCTCACCGACGTGTTAATACAATAGCAACGCGCTCACTACCTGCCTCAATTTTCGCTTGCCTCTCTGATGAGGCGCTCGAGGATATGATGACTATAATTTAAACTGACGTCTGGGGGATTTTCGAGCATCTCAAGACTCACTAATCAACTAAAAACCCTATTTTCAGCTCATTTTTAATCTTCTCGGAAGTATTTTATAGTGCGAACCAGTATAACAAAATTGTTTTTTTGTAGGAGATGTTGCTATCCTTCCCGGTAACACTTCTCTCAAGAAGGATGGGAAGCTCACTAAATTCATGTAAGTCAATGACAGCCCTTCTCTCGAAATCACTCGATCATGACATTTGTGAATTTGTGAAGCAGAGGGAGTGCGAAGTGACCGATCAACCAAAGACATCGAAATCATGAAGCAGCAGCTCGCTTAGCTGCGCGAACCACGACACTTGTATTTAGATGCCAGTGACCACACTACATCTAAACGGCAACAGGCATCTATCATTTGTCGCGAGCTAATCTCTCGCTACTCCACGATCTTTGATATGGCTTGTCTTGGGGGTGAGCGCGCCGTTTTGTCACACTAGGAGCCAGGTTTGCGTGCAAGTAAGACCCCCGTTCTGTGGATGTCCACGCTCGCTGTTGCACTAGGTTACCAAGCCTTCCTCCTTTCGCAGCACGGAGCACAATGTAAGATGCTCCCCGCCCGCCGCCCTCGCTTCTTTTCTTCGGGCTTGTATATCGAAAAAGCTTGCGTTGTCTTTGGTAGAGACGCTGGATGCCATTGTTCAACATGTCATCGTGGTTTGAGTGAATTTGTGCTCGCCCTGTATAGCGCTTCGTCTTGCTGGCGCCGAGGCTGATTCTACCCTGGACTGGGTGAAGCAATCTCTACTTTGACTTCGATGAGATCGCAGTGAAGCTTAGCCAAGAACCGGAAGGGAGAGCTCTTTTGTGGCTTTTTCTCCCACAAACGCCAGTAGATAATGTGCGTATTGACTAAATCCATGTCTGCGATACCGAGGAACATACTCTTAAACGACTTGTCGAACCTGCAAACCAGAACAGCAAAAGTTAATACAATTAAACCAATTACGTCAGCATAACACTTTACGTTGTAGCCAGCTGCATTGAATATGCTTGTAGCCGCAACTAGTCATGGCGATCCACTCCTCTCATGTATCGCTGGTACTCGGCAACTGGGCCAGAACAGGGCACATCACTAGCACCTCCACGCTGCTCACGACATCGAACAGCTGTTGCTTCTGCCCTCACCTGAGAAGCGAAGAAATAAACATTGGTGTTATCGGCCCACATCAAAGCCACAAGTCCAGGATTTGACATCGCCACTGCAAATGTACCACGTTGTATATGGACTTGGCGCTTCTTCTTTGGGTAGTCCAGCTACCCTTTCCGATCTGTCTACATGGTCACCAAGTAGTTAAATCCCATCGTGCGTAGATGCTGCGCTAAAGGTAAAGACGTGTAGTAGCGGTCACCGAGAATGAGCCGTCGCTCTACGAAGGGCAACTCTCGGAACACGCTTGCAATGATTCTAATCACCGCAGCTATACTATTTTGTGGCCATCGCCTGCGATTCATCAGTGTCGCCTCCAGGACTAATGTTCAATTGGACACTATTACAGCATGCAACCCTATCAGCATAACGACAGACTAGTAGCCTATCCCCGTCAGTATTCGACCTCTTACAATATCCAGTCTCAGCGTAGCACGTCAGGACACACTTCGATCCCCAACGATGCGGCTTGTCCTTCATGAAGATCCTCGTTAGATTTCGTTTATTGTGCTGGGTCTCGTTGTGTGCAAGTAGATATGTTTGCTACGTACTGGCTTGGTGTTAGGGGCGAACCATGACGTTGCTGATGTTGAGCTGCGTGCACAGGGCCACGTCTTTGCAGACATAAGCTAGTAGCTCCTTCTCGCCGTTGAAACAGTCCACGCCTTGTTTACCCCCGCGCACGGTACGACCGGCTTGACATAGTTGTGGCTGTTTAAAGCAATAGGAAGCATTATATACACAGCTACAGCAACACGCTCAGCCGGCGTTCTGGATTTCTATCTCAATCTCATCAGCTTTCTCTATGCAGTCGTGGCCAGATTGCATTGAAGTCCATAGAGTGCGCACATCGTGTCCTTGCTGATGAAGGTCGGAAATGTGTGGCTTGCCGGGAAAGCGGATCAAGCGGAACCGGGGTATGCATTTTTTTCTCCGAAAAATGAGAGCGCGGTACATCTAGCATTTAATTTTGCGGCCAATCTGCTGAGCCCATACTGACACGAGGACCAATCATATGCATTTGGTTTCTGGGTAATCGCTACGATCCATTTTGAGGATTTGGGGACATAGTTATATTACCATATTCGTATGCTGTACTGAACAGCATAATACGACTTTCTCACCCACGCGCCCAATGGTTTAACTAAGCTGTAGTTACGGGTATTGCCCATGTTCTCCAAAACACGGGGAGACAGTCTGCCGAGAGCATTGGCACGATAATATATTGACTGACTTAATGCGCGAGACAAACGAAGTGGTACATCTATGACAGCGTTCCGTCTCGTGTGGTTGTGACTTCGCTGGTTCTGAAAATCGAACCATGGATCCGTCTAGCGCTCGTTGATAGCAGTGGATGTGATGATCGCAGTGTCTTCTGAAGATACGTCGGGTGTCCCACTAATGTAGCAGCGCATAACTTAGCATATCATGAGGACCACTAACTTTGTAGAGACCACGGTACATTGTGCGAATACTGCATAATCTTCATTGGCTTTAAACCGTGGTGGTTGAGAGGTAAAGGTCGGGCGGTTACCTAGAAGCCCAGCAACCACGTCCCAAGAAACTGGACACCCGCTGCTTTGTAACTAATAAATTGACCTTGAACCCATCTAACCGACCATCCTACTCATTGGTACACAGGGTCCACCAGTATAACCACTACACGCAAAGGTTGCAGCTCCTTTTCTGCTTGAATGTGAGCCGTTGTGGATATGCTGCTGCAATAAGCTTGCGCAGAACGGTTGCGAAATCTTGTCTTCTACTCCGATCCGGAAAATAGAGGGCGTGGAGGTTGCGTAGGTGTATAAGCCAGACATGGTGCTAAAGCTGTAATCCAACACGTATAGATAGGACTCGGTGCATTTGCTTACGTGCGGCGAGGAGCTTTGGGGCCGTTGCCTCTTGATTGTTTTTTTTTAATTGTAGATTGTACATACAATAGTGGCTCTCACGGTTGGCAGGTAGGCTTGAACCGCCAATCACATTAAACCTTCCTGTCCTGTTTTTTTTTTCCAACTAAAACCGACTCGGAAAACTCGGTAGGTTTTGGCCAAGAAGTGAAGGTATAATGTTATTGGTGCAAACGACTAGGAGAAGGTTTGATTTGATTGGTTGTGGCACAACAACATCGCAACCACCAACGTTAGTATTTCATTCTGCCAAAATGGTTAACAAAAGGTGGTGTGCTGAGGAAGAATATGCTCTTCTCGATTACCTGTCTACACATTTAGATGAGTACACGAAAGGAGTCAAGTCGAAGTTCTACGAAGCTGCTCTTACAGTGCACCCGCAAAAGTCAGCAACGCAAGTTAAGACCAAATGCACGGACCTCGAAAGCAACTACCAAAGTTACAAGACTAAACTCAGTCGCTCTGGCTTTGGTTTTAAAACTATTGATCCTACGTCTATCAAAGGTGTGTTTGCTTGTTATGCTTTTTTAGTTTTGTTGGTCGATTAATTTGCTACATCGACAGGCATGCTACTCCAAAATGCAAGTACTTCTACGAGACGGACGAAATCTTTGGTTCGAGACACAAATGGTCCCTCCGTTTGTGCTAGAGCCGAATGCTGCTGTGCTAAAAGGGCAGGCTTACACTAGGGCCAACACTACTGTGGTGAAGTGCTTTCTCAGAAATAAGAGAATGGTCCTGACGCGGGGTCACTATCCCGAATCAGTGACAATTTCAAGTGATTATAGAGGATTTGGGTTGTTTGGCACGGGTGCAAGTTGCCTGTGGTGGATTAGCCATGGCGAGCATCACCCCGTATGGAATGACGATGGATCTGATATGAGCGATGTACGAGAAGGCAAGATCCACCAAGACTTACCTCGGATCCACCCTTACCTGGATTCACTAAGATGGATATGGGATATACTATACAAGAGTGGATCGAGTGTGGATCCTATGAAGGAAGGATGGTCGGTGCCCTCTGACGGTGGATCTAGTAGCCACGGCTAATGAAGAGTCAAGATCCACCGCGAGGTACCCCGGATCCCATACTTCTGAGTTCGTATCCAAGGAGGGAGGATCCCGCCTGGAGGGACCTGGATCCAGGGTATAGGGATGAGGGATACAGTGGATCACGAACTTTCGTGGGACAACGGAGATCACAGACGGTTGCGAGATGATGTTGGATGATTGGAGAGCTCGGATCCACGGCGAGTGTACCATTACAGTGAGGTGGATCCAAGCGACCTGGATCCGGATGAGTGTACCCATAATAGGGTGACCATGATGATTACGTCATATATCCGGTGGATCTGAAGATAACACAGCTGGGATGATGGGTCAAGGGAAGAAGGGACATGCAGCCGAGCCTGGTAAGGGATTTAGCAGATGAAAGACATAGAAGGTAGAAACCCAGGCAGGTATAGGCTTAAATATCAATACAGTCCTCAATTTGCACAGTATCACGCAAGTGCCTTCCTGCCCTCAAGAACCGGAACTACATTGGCCGTACGAGCTCCGAGAAGGTTGGGAATTGCGAATCTAGTGTTGGTAGTGATAACTGGATAATACATTGGCCAGATCCTACAACCTAGTGAGCTTTTCCTTTACTCGTGCAGATCCGACAGGTTAACCGAATTTACTACTTGGTCGGTTACACCCTAGAGGTTCTCAACTCTCAAGATCCCGTCACAGGAGGCGGCAAGTACGACTTAAAGGACAGCACAAAGGCAAGGGAACACACCCGCAAGGCAACCCTACGGCCAGATCCACGATCTAGGCCCCGGATCCATAAGCTCGAATATTCGCTTAGGATACGGAACCATCCACGGACGCAGAGTGAAGATTTTCCACTGCTGCTCCACCCCATCCCCACGTCTCGCCAAGACACTCAAGCTTCACCACTTGAACTCTTCGGAAGTTACCGAGAGAGCAGATCCCGCCCTACCGACGGGTACACAAGGTGAGGAAAGTTCAGCAGAACACGGATCATCGGGGGACCCCCTCCGTTAGTCGGTGTCTGGGCGCAGTTGGTAAGTTGGATCTGGCAATCTCGCAGATTTTGCTGATCCCGCTACACCACACTACCGTCACGATGCAGACACCAGCCGTGGCTGGCTCATCTGTCCGGACACAGACACCAGCAATGGTCAGCACCTCCACCGCCAGCACATCCCCTTCCCCAGCAGTGGCCATTGCCAGCATTGTCAGCAGCCCGCCAACGCCAGCAGCAGCAGTCATCAGCACACCAGCAGCAGCAGATAGCAGTACGCCGCCACTAACACCAGGAGCAGCAGCAGTCAACAGCACGCCAACTGCAGCGACCAGCGTTGCCAGCATTTTGCCAGTGCCAACAGCGGCCAACGCTGCGATGCTCCAGGCGGCAGCAGCAGGTAATACAACACTGATGGGAACAGCTGAGTGTATGAATGTGTCAGAATACTTTTTTGCCGACAGCTCGCTTACCACACGGTCGCCAACGACGAAGCTAGGCAGCAAGCGTGTCTATAACGATTCGCCGGGATCGTCTGTCGCTAAGCCCCTCGCCCAGATTCGTGACGAGCGTGACACGACCCGAGCAGAACGCCACAACGAGGAAATGTTGATGCGCAGAGAAGATCTGGAACTGAAAAGGCAACAGTTCGAGGCATACAAACTTGAGCTGAAACTTAAGGAACAGAAGATGGAGCGCATGTTTTCAGTTGACGCAGAAGTTGAACTTGCAAGCCAAGAAGATGGAGATTGAGTTGCTGAAGTTGCGTACTACTTCTAAGCAAGATAAATAAAAACGTTTTTCTTTTCAGTTTTGTTTTCTATTGCTCTTCAGTTAGCCTAGGTGAAAACCCCTCGAACGCAGGACAATTTCTTGTATGCATGTACGCAGATCTTCACTGTCCTCATTGTACCAATCCACTGCTGATGCGTTATCCTCTTGCTGAGTATTGTATTGATCCCTCGGTACCTCGAAGCTGTCCGAACTATCGATGCACAAGTTATGAAGTATAAAGCAGGAAACAGGTTTGCTGCAGACCTTCATGATATCGACTTCATCGACAATTCTGTCTCGGATCCATCGAGAACAGGAAACCGAGCCTTCAATATCCCGATGGTATGCTCAATAATAATGCGCTGTTGCGCCACAACCCAATTAAACGTCTTGTTTCGCGGTAGTGTGCTAGCTGGCATTTTATATGGGGTAAAAATGAATGGGAAGCTACACGAATACGCTGTGTCGCCGAGAAGATATTGACCAGCGTCAAAATATGCAGCTGGCTGCTCAGCCATAACCGTCAAACTCATTGCCCGTTTATCATGCAAAGACCCTGACTAGCCAACCGGTATCAAGTAGAACTAGCATTAGCGTAACCCCAAATGCAATGAGTCTTGCACCTTACCTGATAGTATGTAATATGGCGGCGGTGATCGCATACAATTTGAGCACCAATGCCGTAGATTGACTTCCGGGAATAGTAACTTTTAGGGTCAACAGAGGGGGCGCTACCCAGCTTAAACGCTGTGCCGTCTACACATCCAACGCAGGATGGGAACCCTGAACGCGTCTCAAACGTTTGTACGATAAAAAACCGTTCCTTCTGGCTCAGCCAGCGAAGAAACTCCGGCTCAATGGAAAGAATTGCACTAGTCACTCGGTCCCTGAATTTATAAACAGAACCTTTTGTACACACCACCGTCATAGAATAGTTAGCAATGCCACTAAGACGTCTGTAGTTGTAAGCTTACCTTCCCCAATGCCAAAATGCTGCGCAATGCGATAAATCGTCAAGTCCTGCAGCGCGAAAAGAAAAACCTCCAGCTGAAGTTGGGCAGGAGCTTGTTGCAACTCGAGCGAAGGCAGTGTGGACCTCGATGCGTCCCAGCAAAAACACGAAGGTCTGTTTGCCCATGCGTAGGTCGCGGCGAGCACGAACGGCATCAAGTAGAAATATCCGTTCAGGGCTCCATTTCCCAGATTTGACGACGTCTGGACGACCCAGGTAGCGGTGGGAGACTATCGAGCAGTAGAACAAATCGTTTTCGTTTTCGTCGCTCTCGCTTCCCTGGTCACAAAGCAGATAGCTTAGAGCTGAGTGCTGTAGGTGAAGCAGCAGCGCTGCTCGTAGAGATCGCCCCATTCTCACCTTCAGCGCTCACTTACGAATGAAGTCACTGGCTGCGACTGTCAGTAGCCCCTGCACAGGCTGCTCACAGTTAAACAAATAAGGTTTGATTTGATTGGCTTACGAAACCTTCGTACCTTCTAACCGTGAGAACCACTAATACTGCCATTATGACATGTCAAGTGATCCGTGCACGCAGTCTGGACATACTCCGAGCAGTGCATTAAGTTCCATTAAGTCGTTAAGAACAGGTGAGAGAAACCACCATTCAGTTTGGTCTACGTAGCTTTGCATAGCTGACGGTACAATATGAGAGGTAACGAGTCCTTGCCAGATGACTTCGTTGATCCTGACTGTAGGCTCGTTGCTTGAAAGTGTTTCAATACATAAAAATGCAGCCGATTCCTGCTCGTACGGCGCTGGTAGCGGGATCCCACGGCGACCATATAGGTCATTAGCAGCACTGCGGTAACCGCTGATAGCTCCCACACTCACCGTTTTTCGCTTCTTCAGTAAAGCATCTCAAAATTAGATGTGAACCGCACGATATCGATTTCACCTGTCGCCGTAGAGTAGTCGATGGCTCGATCTCTTTTTAATAGCTAGTGTTCCAGCGCAAAATAACAAAAAGACTTCGCTCGCTGTGTCTTTGCTGACACACATGCATCCCTAACATATTGCGCTGCAACAGAGTGACATTCTGGGGCACCTCGCATTCCGCACATACGTATAAATCGGCTGATGTAGAAACTACATGTATATAGGCAAAGCAGTCGGTTCTTACAATAATTCTTACGTTTCTCCAACAGCAAACTTTGGCGAAGTTCACAATATGTTACATGCAGTATGTAATACGGTAAGAACGATTTTTCACCAATCGATATCATTAACCTCTAACATTGGCTAAAATGCGACCTCAGTCGCTGCAGTTTGCAATCGTCTACGTGGCACCTTGGCACTGAAAATGGCGAAGTTCGACTTCTTCCGGTGCGTATTATAGTCCACGCTACCCCTCGACAGCACCTCTAATATGGCGCACTACTTCTCCATCGTCTCGCAATTTATCTATCTGACCTTCATACTGTAAATTTGCTCTGGTTCTCTCAAGACATGTGCCCGAAGACCTGAAGGTGCACACGTACTCGGGCAGCTTCTTCTCGCTGCTGTCCTTCGCCATCATGGGTCTGCTACTGATCACCCATTGGGAAGCTTATCGCGATCAGAGCACCAAGACTACTGTCGTAATGGACGAGCACCAGGAGGACCGTCTGCGTGTCAACTTCAACGTTAGTCTGCTTAACGTGCCATGCTCCGTGGCAAGCGTAGACCTTGAGGATCACATGGGTCAGCGCTTCACCAATCTTACGCGTCACATCCGCCATTTCCGACTAGGTGCTGACCGCTCTTCCAATGAGGTACAGCGTCTGGATGAGGTTGTTATAGACAACCATGAAAAGGGAATCCCTGTCTGGGGGGGCGTCCACCGAGACACCAAGGGCGCCAACGTTCACTACTCGACTCCGCTGACTACCAAGAACTTTGATGACTTCATGGCCAAGTACGAACTCGTTCTTGTGAATTTTTACGCTCCTTGGTGTCCATTCTGCCACCAACTCCACCCTGAGTGGGAGCGCGCAGCAGCTCAACTTCCCGATCACCCGGAGTACAGTGAGATGGTGCGTATGGCCTCCGTGGACTGCACAGATCCGGATGCTGTGTGGCTCTGTCGTCGCGCACATATCCGTGCGTTCCCTTCCATGTTGATTTACATGTACGGAAGCACATCGACACGCTACATCTACAACGGACCGCGCAAGACTGAACACCTACTACAGTTCCTAGACCTGTTCTTCCGTCGTCTGGAACCGGATGCTGATTTTGCTGAAGAAGTGAACGTCAATAACGACCGTCTAGGCCTCCCGCTACCTGTTCGAGTGAGTCAAGAGAATCTGGAGGGCATTGACTTCAAGAAGCGCCGTCCATCCAGCACGATTCAGACTGGCGCTGTTGAGGGGTGCGAGATCTCGGGAAGTATCAGTGTCAACCGTGTCCCTGGCGTGCTTGTGTTCACTGCGCGCTCCGACGACGTGTCATTTAACGCGCAGGCTATCGATGTGTCCCACGTGGTGAATCACTTCTCCTTCGGGCAAGTGCGCCGTACCGAAAATCTGTTAAGTGGAGACAACCACGTGCTCGCGGCGCCGTCGAACCGCTTCCCGCTGGATAGGAAAATCTACACCATCGAGAATGAAAACGTGACTGTCCAGCACTTCATGAACGTAAGTGAAGTCTGGGGTTGAAAGGGATACTAAATGTTACTTCGACGTACTGACTTCGCCGTGTATGGTGCAGGTTGTGGGCTTTGACAACCAGGACAACACCCG
Organism: Phytophthora infestans T30-4; assembly: GCF_000142945.1. Classification (NCBI taxonomy): domain Eukaryota; phylum Oomycota; class Peronosporomycetes; order Peronosporales; family Peronosporaceae; genus Phytophthora; species Phytophthora infestans. The sequence goes on from NW_003303731.1 coordinate 980,300, forward strand.
GAAGACGCATCTGCAACAGCGATCTTATGAGTTCTCAGCTAGCACCACACAGTACGAGGACCAGACGCCGTCCGCGCTCTTCACGTTCGACATCTCGCCGTTGGTGGTGCAGATCACGACGGACAACATTCCGTTCTACCACTTCATCACCCACCTGTGTGCAGTGATTGGAGGTGTATTCACCATTTTGAGCCTTGTGGACTCGGGCGTTTTCCATGCCATGAACTCCATCAAGAAGAAGCAGCAACTGGGCAAGCTGTCGTAGAGAGTGGTAACGTTGTGTTGCTAAATGCGACCACCTTACCCATGCATGTTGTAGTGCAGGAAGAAAAACAAGATAAAGGAAACAGCACCAGTCTATCTCGCTGTAGCTAGCAGTTGTACTTACTTTGGTCTTTGGGCGTCGAGATAGTACTTGACAGCGTCTAGTTTACGGAAATGCTGAGTGACCGTGAAGCCCCACACGTAAATATTTCCAATGGCACAGCCGACCGAGATGAACATCAGAGGCAGGAAGGGATATTGAGCGCCAATCCTCGGGATGTAAGGGAACATCACTGCCAACAACGCGAGCCCTGCCAGTCCAGTCAGGAAAACCCGCTCGAAGATTGACATGCCGACAGCGGTGACCTTGATGTGTCGTTCCTTGAGTGAGTGCTTGAGCAGCGGGACGAGAACGACCTCGACTAGCAACGCATGGCAAGCACCCACCAGCACCTTCGATCCTTGTTCAGCGGGTGTGAACAGCAACGGGAAGAGCGAGATAGTTGCAACGCCAGATGCAAACCTGTACAAACGCATACTAGCCACACTATCGGCAGCCATGAGAGCCAACGGCAGTGTCACTTGGAGAATAGCCTTCTCGTGCACGTGATAACCCAACAGGAACGAACAGAGCATGCAGTAAGCAAGTGCACTGGTAAACAACGACGAGTCCGGGTACTTCCAAATACTTCGTAGTACTGGAGTCATCATAGCGAACGTCAGCACTGCACATGCTAGCGGTGAGACCGTGGGCAGCACAGCAAAACTCGCCTCCTGCACGAGTCCTCCACTCATCAGCGCGATACCTTCTGTCGAAGCTGGGAACCCGAGGGTCACCAACACTTTGTCGAGGAACGCATACAGAGCCCAGAAGTTCGGTGCCCAGTACGCGTGGCACAGACCTCTTTGCACTGGAAACAGTCGTGACACGATCTGCTTTATCCCAGCTACCGGGTCCTCGTGGTTCCATAGTATACTCCCGAACGCGAATGCAAACACTGCGAGCACCATCACTCCAAGCTTCACAAAGTTGCAGAAAGAAAAGACGACGTTGCCGTCATATAAATCCTGAATGGTCTCGTGGACATCTGTGCTGGAGATCGATCTCTTCCTGAGCAGTTTTCCTTTGGCATCTTCGTCACTATCCGACGACTCGGAGTCGGGTTTCTTCACGTAGCAGAAGTGCCCAAGCAGGTAGATGAAGTACAGCGGCGCTGCGTACAAATAAATGTGCTTGAACATTAGCAGGACAGCGTACAAAAAGGCGCCCTGAATGTCCCGCTGCAGTCTGAACTTGGTGGCCGACAGGATGAGCAGACCCAGCAGCATCCCGTTATATTGGAAGTGGATATGGTCCACGTAGAGCAGCCCCGCGTCCAGTACCGTGATCAGCATAATTGCTAGTCGTTTGGCCTTGGAGAAGGCCCACTCTGTTGTGGTAACGGTAGGCCAGGACGAGCAGTAAGCGTGTAGAGCGTAGAACAGCACAACGTCGGACATGATGACGCTGAGCCGTTGGAAGAGCAAAATGGAGGGCGAGAACACGGGCGTAGCGCTGATTTGAAGTATAGATTTGTCCACAGCAGCCGCTATGAAGCTCAGCGCGTACTCAAAGTAGGCGAAGAAGGGCGGATAGTCCAGTGTCCACTCGCTCGTGTTTTCATGGTACCAAAGGTGACGCGGCAGCTCGTGTGTGAGGCTCAGCCAATTACGATGGACTTCAAAGTCGGTGCTGGTGTAGGACGGTAAGAGCAACAGCTTGATGCACACAGAGAAGAGAAAGAGGCCAACGAGGGGCACGTCCAGCCGCTGTTTCTGGTGTCGGATAGCGGCACGGGCTGCCATTATTGCGACACACGTGTGCCGATGCTGTTAGGACACTAAAGTGAGGAATACGAGAGTGACATAAGCTGAAGCTGGCATTCACTCTCTGGGAAGAGGATATTGCATTGTCCCGGAAATGTTCTCCAGGTTGAAAGCATGACGCAGCCAGACAGCCATGAGCAGGTGGCGAGTGCTGCCCAGCAGCCTATGGAGGAAGGACCATCCACAAAGAAGCCAAAGTTGGAGAACGACGATATAAGATGTGGAACTGTGTCGTTCCTGTTAGCGGAGGACGAGCAATAGATGTTACTGAGGTTAGACACGACATTTCCCGCGTGGCGGAAGGGGCCAGCTCGCTACGGTGGGAAGTGGGCGAGCATCGAGTGTGAGATGCAGACTCACTTCCCCGGCTTCGACGTGAAGAGAAAAAAACTCCAGAGTATTTGCACACGTGGGCGTGGGAAGAGGCAGCTTCACGAGCTCCAAAACCGATTGAAAGTACTGGGCCTGGACATGCACAAGCAGAACGTTGACGCCGTAAAGGTGAGGGAAAGAAACGCTGAGGAGTCCACCAAGGACGCGCACGAGGTGGCAGCGTTGCAGGCCGCCGTCAAGAAACTGGAGCAGCAGAGTGTAGTCGAAGTAGCTGCAGGTAAAGCGGCAGCTACTGAGGCTGAGCGTTTGAAAATTCAATCACAGCAGGTCGTTGAAGCGAAGGAAGACTTGGAGAAAGTGAATGTGCTTCTGACCAAGAAATTCGAGCATCTAATGATGCAATTCGAAGCACGCAAAGAGAGACAAAAAGAGAATTGCAGTCCTTGTGAAGCAGCTGGAGGGGGAACGAGCTGCCAACACGGAGCTGCTACGCGCACTAGGTGAAGGTGATGGTACAGAGGACACGCGCGACAATTAGGGATGTCGCTTACTAGTTTTGCGTTATTGTGAATGAACGGAATTTGAATTTGTTGCGGCTTAGATGGCTAGCTACATTTTATTAAAATAAATAGCGGCCCTCGACCGACGCCTCATGTATACAGTATAAGGCAAAGCGAACGCTCAAAAACTACGCTGCTACGCCCGATAAAATATTACATGTAGCATCACTTCTCAATATTTCCGCTAAAACCACTTCTACTAAAGGAAGACAGGAGTAAGAGGTAGAGAGTTAAGCTTAAAAGTGCCGCGGGGAAATTTTCATGCTCGTTTCTTAGTGGTCGAAACACTTCGTGCAAATTGCACGAGAAGAACATTTGAAATGTTGCTTTTTGAGATTTCATCTTGGCCTGGCATTTTTGCATTCGGGGAAATCTTCGCTCATTCTGCTCGAGGAATTCTTTACAACACACCTGATTTGCACGACGCTTTCCATAGAAGTAAAAGTGCAAGAACCTTTTCTCATGAGCTTCATTAAGAAATATTTAGAACGCCTGGAGGGGCCCTGAGCAGTTTTACAAGGATAGCTTCATTCTCATTGTTTGCATTTGCCCTTGTGGAACTTCTTAAGGGACGGATCCAAGCATTGCCCGACCTTGAATAGGCACTTGTTCGCGTAGGTGATACCGTCCGAGCCGCATATCGGTCTATAGTCGCGCGTGCATCGCGTCGGGCACTTGTCTCCAGTGTAGATCTGTGCCTCTCCCAGCCTAGCCGACGCACTAGTCAACTGGAGCAGAGCTACAACCGCAAAGACCACCAACGTGTTCGCGTTCATTGTCGAGAGTCCTTCGTTGGAGGAGGGGGCTTGTGCTGTTCGAAGCGAATTGTCGACTGAAGCCAGGTGCGTCCAATCCCCATCAACATCATGTGATGGGAACCTCAGCCAAATTGCCTGTCACCACTCTGTATTCAGGCTCAACTCCCATAAATGATGCTCTACCATTTAATATGTCGTGATAGATGATCAAAAATTGTGATTTATCGATTTTGCTGATAGGGATTCAGTAAGGACCTTAATATTACTTAAGTTGTATTCTCTGTCTAACTTAAAAGTAACTAGCCGAGCGCCGCCGGTAGTTTAGGATAATGCCAATTTGTATACGGTACATAATTCATGTACTACGTAGTATTATACCTTTAGTTACCAAAAGGTACTCAAATTGGACCGCTACACTAATTCTAGTCGTACACAGACTCTTCGCTGTCCCAAATCGTAAACTCATCGAAACAGTCCTCACTGAGGGCACCTCCGCTGTCGCTCATGTCGTCGGCATTTTCTCTAATGCGCTCCTCCCACTTTGAGCAAAAGAGCTCGCCGTAAACGTCGTGTCGCGCCACATGCCAATCTCCAAATCTTGGAGAAAACCCAGCTGCTGCCACCGAGCGCTCAACGACGTCAGCTGGAACATCGCGCCAAGTGACGTTCACCCAGTTCGCCACGGTCTCAACCGATGGTGGCTTTGGATTTCCTCCGCGAGTGTAGAGCACAGAATTAGACTTCTTCCAGCTGTCAATGATGGGCGACAGTTTGTCCTTGAACGACTTGTAGATCCCGATGTCTCCCGCTTGCACGTAGGGTGTCAGATCTCCTGGAATGACGAACATCGGCACTCCTTTCGCGGCGCACCGAGCCTTCAGCATCTTAGAGATGTGTGCACGCATGCTGTCCCAGGCCAGCGCTTCTTCCTGCGTGCACGTGTCGAAAGTGGGCGGAAACACCAGCTCCAGCCAACGAGTGAGAAGCGCCGAGTCGACCCATGCCTTGGGTTGGCTTACGACGTAGACGATGCCGTAGCGCTCCATCTTGCCATCCTGCTTGGCCCCAAAGGGGAATAACAAGCGGGGGCAGCTTGCGGCCGGTTGCCGTGACGGCCAGCACAGCCGTCACCCGCATTGAAGTAAATCCCGTAGACTTTAGCACGACGTGGCGAGCTCCAACTTGGTCCACCGTCTGGCGGCGCGGGTCCTCGAAGTAGTTAGCCGTCTCGTCCATCAGGATGGTGAGGTCGTCGCTAAGCCCATTGATGCGTGACGTGAGATAGCTTAGAAAGCTTACCGCCCGGTCGGCTCAACACGTCATCGATTAGCACGGTAAGATTGGTGGTGCGGCGCAGCGACAGCCCACACCGACGCATGAAGCCGTTGACCCAGCGGTCCGACGCAGCGAAATCTGTATCGCCCAGCTCAGATGCGGCAAACCGCTGCCCAGCGTTGCGAATCCAATCACGAGAGACTTTCCATTTTGCAGACCGACGAAACAGCACTTGATCGAGCAGGATATCCTCCATCTCGGAGAGCCGTGGCTTAGCGCCCGCCCAGCTGCGTAGCGCTGGCGCGGCCTTGATAGCGGTGCGCCGTTTCCACCAGCAGCGCACCTGAGCGTCGGAAACCTTCCAACCGCGCTCGTTCCTGAAGTAAACAGCGGCTGGAGTGGGCACACCGCCGTTTTTCTCGATCCACTGAACGATCTCTTTCTTCTTAGCCATTGACTTGGGCATGCGTGACGACGGCATCTTCACTGAGAGTTGTTTGGCCGCTGGGGGCTTGTAGGGTCTGATAAAACTCAGAATAAAGAGAGCCGACCAAGAAAATTGGTGGTTTTGGTCATTGGTGGCTGGTGGTGATGGTATTATATTTGGTACGGTACACTATTATTTGAGTACCGCCAAAATGGTACACAATTTGGTCTAGGTATACTATTTGGAAAAGTACTCTATTCGGCATTATCCGTTAGTTCTACTTGTTCTGGCCTTCCCGCCTACGCTACGCTTCGGCGGAATTATTTTAAAAGCCCGCTTGGTGCCTAAATCGATTCTTTAATTTTTATTAATCTGCGTCAGTATCATGCTTATCTGATTAAAAACAATTATTCTAATGATCTTGAATTATGATTCTTGATACAATCTCTTTATTAGTGTTGGATATCACTGTATCTTCATCTTCATCCTCCACCCAAAACCACCTGCATTTCAAATAGCACTTATGCAAATGTGGTGTTGGAAATCCCACGTGAACTCTAGCTACAAATGTAGTTAGGATGTTCCCACAACAATACGTCTACTAGGATAGTAAACGATCGTTCGGGCGGACCTGAAGACCCAGTTCTGCCCTTGCACCGGGACAAACTGGACCTTGTAAACTACTTATATAGGCCAACCAGTAAAAATAAGAACACGCTACTAGCACGAGCAAAGCTAGCAGGTGTTTTGAATCCTCGTGGTCCCAACAGCGGAAGGGTACCAGGCACGGGTAAGCCTTTTACGAGATCACCGAGTGTTCAACACTCGGTAGGAAGAATAAAAGGGAGGCAATTCAAGCTCTCCCAATCGTGCAAATAGGCAACAATAAGCCGTCACGTAAAACCTCCCGATAATAATTGGCCAATACACAAAGTCTCTTGGCCTTGCCGGATGAACCCTCGCTACAGAGCTTCGAGTTCACCGACAGGCATAACACACTCAAACAAGCTTGACCTGACGCTTACCTTGAAGCCGGACGTCGCTCTGTGTGCTTGAGTGGAAATTCTGTTCTGTATTTAAGCTTACACTTTCGGGTCTATTCCTAATAAGAAGTCCTAATCAAGTATACAAATATCAAGCGAACAATGATCCGTTATGGATCTTCTTGCATGCCAAGCGTCGTCTGCACCGTCGCATGAGCATCTTTAACGGTCCGCGCCCTGTCCCAGACGGTGAACGTGCCTTCCAAGGGTCGTTGAGTCTTCCGCGAACTCATCCCAACCGCCACTGAGGGTTCGTACCGTAGATGGTCCGCTGAATGCGAATCCGGCCAGTCCATAATTAATAATAAGGACAGCCTGGATTCAGTGACATATGCCCGTATCCAATACTCGTTGAACGTTCGGAGGTGACGCCGTCGAGTCCCTTGCACCTTGGCGTCTCCGTACATCACCTGACCGAGGGTTCGTCGCTTGAACAACTTGGGCGGTGTCACGTCTTTGTCGACGGGTGATAATCCGCAACTACGGAGAAATCACTACACCACAACTGCCCCTGTCGCAATGGAAGCCACGGTACTGGTGCCCGTTGTGACATTTCTTCATTCTTCAATTCACCATCTCGCCACCGTTTGTCCAAGCGTCTGAATCGAGCCGTGTCCGACGCTTTTCAGCGTCTCAATCCTTGTAGACGTCGCGAACGTGAGCAGCTGGAGGTACGTAAGCCCATCCTTCTCCTGAATCATCGGTACCTTGCTCATCACCTCGCATTACTCGACTTGTTTCTCAGGAGGGCAAGACCGAGGGTTCGAACGCCCCTCAGTCTGCTGCACTTCCTCCGACAGCAGCGTCATCAACCGACCCTCCGGCGCCCGCTGCCCCGGACTCTTCACTCCCTGTGGTAGCTCCTGCAGCACTCCCCGTCGTCGCTGAACCCGCGGAGATGGCTCCTGCTGTTCCTCCTGCCCCAGCTGGTGGTCCGCCACCACTCACCGAAGATTCGCTGCGCGCCATGCTGGCTGAATGTACGGAGGCATCGGTCGATCACATGATGACCTCGATAATCCCGTACTTGACTGCAATGGCTCGTCACCAAGTGCAGCTCAGAGTTGCGCCTCCTCTCCACGGCGATTTACACAATCAGCGTCGCCTCGAGACTGCCGTTGATTTCGATGATGTCCTCGCTGCGATACAACCTGTTCCTGACACGCTGTCGGCATTACCCGAACGAGTTGCCGACTTGGAGCGTCAGTTGCGGTTTGCTCAGTCCGAGGCTGCTGCCGCCGTACGTTCGGTGGCACCCCACATCATAGCTCGTGAGAACGCGAAGACATTCCTCAAGGCTGCCAACGCTGAGATTGAAGCCTTACACCACAACGTTAAGATTCTCCGCGAGTCGAACGCCAAAAACGACGCCATGCTCGCCACTGTTCAAGCCACTATGGAGCGACACGCAGAGGATTTGAATCGTCTTCACTGCGAGGTCCAAGCTCGGGATGTCTTCATCAGCACTTTGCAAAAGAAGCTGGCTCGCGAACGCGAGGTGTACAAGTCTTCTATTGGAGCGAATACCGAGCAGACTCGGAAGCTTCACCTCCTTCTGGTAAAGCTTGCCCAAGGCAAGTACGTTGATAACGATACGCTCAAGGTCCTCGAGAACCAGCAAGACCGTAGCACTCGCCTCCTTCAAGCGAATCGTACCCTCCGTGCACACGTGAGTCTGGCAGGGATGGATCCCGAGGTACTTCGTCTGGCTGTTAAAGGTACGCTCTTATGTCCTTCCACCGTGTGTTCAGCAACTTACGTTAGTTCACAATCCTTCGTGATAAGTCTGACTGCGGGTGAGCTGGACCTGGACGCGCTGGACTTGGATCAGGAGACATTAGTCGCTTTGCGGCGCATTCAGTCTGCCACCGCGTCTTCGGATGATCCTCAAGCCCTTCCTGCAGCTTTGGCCAAAGCCGCTCACCAAGTGGCCCATGGGAAGTCCCATAAGCGTCTTAGATCAGGTGTCGAGGATTCAAACGACGGATCGGAAGACTCTGACGAAGACAAGGCTCCGATCCCAACGGACAAGGCCAGTACTTCGATGGCAGCTGCTGGTCTCGGTGATCCGCCACCTGCCGATACTTCAACTCCCAAGTCTGCTCGTAGATCGCTGTTTGGCCCGAAGGCATGGAAGAAGGCGGCCCAGAAGAAGCGCAAGAAATCTCGTCCTCATTCTCCTGCTAAGTCGCCCCGACGTCATATGAAGACTCGGTCCAAGTCTGTACCGTCTTCTCCAAGTTCATGGTCGCCACCTCCTACACCAGTGTCTTCCTTGACTCCCGCCGTGGTCGACCTCAGCGGCGATCAGAGTGACGTGGACAAGGGGACTGCTGATCCGAGTAGCGTCCCTTCGGTTCAAGAAACTGCTACAGAGCTTTCGGGTAAAGATGTGACCCCTGGGGATCACGGCGATGTTCCCGATTCTCCTGACGCGCCTTTGCCGCCGCCTCAGGGTCCACACAATGTTGCCAAGCCACCAGCTTCCACGATTTCACCTTCTCCGGCCGACATACGTGCTGCTGAAGAAGCTCTGCGCGAGGCCGAGGAAATGCGGCTCATGTTTGGCTTAAGTGACGAAGGTGAAGAGTCGGACCAAACTGTCCCACAAGGCAAGTCTGCTTCGGCGTCTGCCGCGACGTCCAAGACAGTTGAAGTCTCGGGAGTGGCTTCTACAGCAGGGTCTGCCCCTGTTGAAGCTGCTCCACCAGCCTCCGTGTCTGCAAAGCTGGCTCCGACTGTTCCCACGGCTGTTGTACCAAGCGTGTCTTCGCCCGACGTTTCGATGGAGATTGATGACGATGGACATGCTGATGATGATCGTGAAGATGACGTGGATGACAACGAACTCTCGGTGGATGATTCTCCTGATGCTCCCAGTGGTGGCGATGATGTTCCGCCACCTACCGATCATTCAAGCGCACTCGATGACGAAGATATTGAAGATTCCGAGAGAAATTGGAGCAATCTTGGTCCAGCTCGTCCTCCGACTCCACCTCGGCCAAATCCTTCGCCGATGATGACTTCCCCAATCATCGTTGCCGGTCCGGCTCCTTCGCCACCAGCAAGTCCCCCGGCACCAGCATCTTCTCCTCCTGTTCCAGTGTCTCCTCGTCCGCCTATTTGGACTCTCGATGCTGGACCTGGACGCATGATTACGGCAACTTACACTTCGGTGCCGCGTCGTGGTGGTGCACCGTCGGTTGAGCCGTTGCCTCACCGAGTGTCATCTGGTACTCGCCCTACGGTGCCGGCTTCGTCCACCCTGCCACCGTGGGTTCTTTCGTATGTGGACATGGAGTTTACCGATGCAGGCGCCAAGAAGTGTTTCGAGCGACTGTTGAGCTTAACGCTTCCCGAACCAGCTGGTGAGGTGACCGTGCGTACAACGTTGGAGGGTCTCCAAGCGTTCTTTGATTACTCGCATCCTGATCACCCGTACCAGCAACTTCGGCAGCTCTATCCTCTTCAAGCTTGTCTTTTCGACACTGTCGACTTCAACCCAAGCGTCCCCATCTCCAAGCGTGCTCCGATTGAGACCCGTCTCAAGATGATCTGGGCGAACCTTCGGGGTGACGGCGGTAAGCAAGGTGACCTCGGGTTCGCATTGTGGGAGCGTCTCCACTGGCTTCCGCTGGCTGGTATTGAACGAGGTCTCGCTGAAGAAGCTAAAAAGGTTGGCCATGACAAGGAACGCTTGAAGGAACTGAGAGCTCTGCTGAAGAAACTCTTCAGCGAGCGCGACCGTCGAGCCGACCGTCTCCGTAACAAGTACCGTGAGCAGTACATGGCGTGGAGTCGTGACTCGGTTTCCTCTAGTGCTTCCAGCGTGCCGTTCATTCGTCCCGAACTGCTTTTGGAGCCGTCGAAGCCGTGGTACCCCATCGAAAACTTGTCGTTCGCACCTCGGACATCCGACTGGCTTTCCAAAGTTCCGGCTCTCGACGCTCGTCAGCCCTGGCGTACTGGATGGATGAATGCACCGCATCAGCACCCGTACAATACCACGTACTTCCCGTGCCAGCGTAATCCGGAGCTCTTCAATCCTCGTGGTACGCGTTTCGTGGATGTGTACCAAAGCGTGATCGTTGACCCGTCTCTCGATTCAACCGAACTTATTCCGACCTGGCGTTCGTTGTTTGACTCGCCACCGGGTACTCCACGTCCCGCTCTGGTGCTGCTCCTGTTGCAACTGGTACCGAGGATTCGCAGGGTCCGGCTTCAGCTCCAGCTGCCGAGGCTCCGGCTCCTGATGCAGAGGAGAAGGAGAGTGGTGACTCGACTTCGCTGGCACTCTTGGCCACCGCGGCCAGGCACTTGGAATCGATTTGAATCCTCGCTGCACGTTCAACGACGTTCTCCAGCATCTCAGCTAACTGTTGAGGTGTCCCGCGTGACTTCGTTTTCAGTGGTCGCTCCGCGGTCGGCATTCATGTTTTCTTATTCTTAGTCCACTTCCACAGCGTAATCATGCTCATGTTGTTCTTCAAATGCATATACAATTTGTTGTTGCAGTAACGCTTTTCGTCTGTTACCACAGGCTGCATCGCCCTGTGGACAGTTCACACGTGATCCAGTCACGCTAGTCTTCGTCCGCCACTTGCACCATCTGCAGCCGATTCTCGCTCTTCTTGGCTCGCAAATAGTCGTACTGCAGACCCCCACATGACAAGTTTGATGATGGTTCCCAAGTTGTATCTTCATAGCCCACCCACTTGACTTTGAACTCGCGTACAGCACACTCCGTGCTCGTCGTCAGTGGCGTTCTGTCGTCGAGGATGGCCTCGACTTCATATTCACCGGCAACTTGATCTGGTTCCCATCTGTCCTCAGCCAACAGTTCCTCATCGAAGTCGAGTCTTGCTTCATTAGTCGCGTCTAGTACCAACCGAGTGTTCGGTCGACAGCTAAACTCGTTGACAGCCTTGAGTCTCGACACATGCACTACTGGGTAGAAGCGATACCCACTTCGGTCAGGCAGTTCCAGCTCGTACGCAAACTCTTCCACCTTGCGCTTGATCCGAAAAGGTCCATGCCACCGATGAGCTAATTTCTTCGTCAAGCCCGGTTTGGCGCGTTCCATGTACAACCACGCCCGGCTCTCAATCTTAAAAAGAGCTCTCGGTGGGACTCTTGCAGGATCTTCTATCTCTTCCGAAGCTTCTGGAGGTCCACCGAGTGTTCGTTTCCACTTGGTTGAGGTACAGCAGCTTTTTCCAGTCGAATCAGGGCATCATTATGCTTTTTAGCCCTTCGCTCCTTTTCTACAGCCTGGTAATCTTTGGCCATAGTGAGGGCGATCTCGTGTTGTCGATTGATCTCACGCCGCCACGCCAGTGCGTCAGACTGCTTGCCGAGTCCTCGTTTGAGTGATGACGACATCGCCCTAAACGTCGACTGAGCGGCTCAACCGTGAACGAGGTAGAACGGTATTTCCTTCCTCGTAGTGTCCTGAGAAGTATTAATAGCAAATACCAGCTTCTCCGCGATTTCGTCCCAATCTTGCTGTAGAGGGTCTTCCGCGTACACTCGTACGGATCCATCACTGACTTCACCGAGCGTTCCTGCTGTCCATTAGCCTGTGGCTGATAGCTCAACGTTTCTCGTGATCTTGACTGCATCATCTCTGCAAACGCTTGGAAACCCTCGCTCATGAAGCGTGGGTCGCGGTCGTGCCTTATTAATGATTAGGCTCCGAACCGTCGGTACACACATTCTTCGAACACTTGGGCAAGACTCAGTGCAGCCGTATCTGACATAGCCTTGGCAATAACGAATCCCGTAAACGAGCACTGAAATAGGAGCAACGCCGTGTTGCCCCCGCGAGATTTTGGTAGTGGGATCACAAAATCCATCGAGACGATCTGGAAAGGTCGTTCGGCTAGTACGTTGCCAGGTATATATCCACGAAGCTGCGGACGGCTTTTACTCGAGCTGCAATCTGGACATGACTTCACATGCTTCTCCACGTCAGCGTAAAAGCCGATCCAATAATAATCGGACTTAACGCGATGGAACGTTCTCACCCCACCTTGATGTCCTCCTTCCAGCGAGTCGTGACAGTTCTGCAAGACCTCTTGAATCATCATTGTCGGTACCACAAGCCGCAGCTTGGTCTCCTCTTGCCAACCGTGGTCGTACCGACGATTCAATCCAAGATAGTGAAGCACGCCGTCTTCTGATAACACGAGCCGGTCAGCATACTTCCAGGCATCTCGAGCTTCTTTGTAACTCAGCTCTTCTGCTTGGCCCTGAAGCACCTTCTTGATGTTAAACCACTTCTGCTCCTCGTCTTGTGCCACCAGTATCCGTCTGCGTCGTTCCCGCTGTATCGCTACCGGGTCAACATCTTCCGCATCGGGAAATGCCGCTGGTAGAGTCTTGTGAGGATGGTCTGGCAAATCTTCGCCGATCGAATCTTCGGTGGACGTCTCTCGTCGTTCTTCATTCTGTTCTTGAGCTTTTGAGACCTCCTCCGAGTGTTCATCTGCAAACCTGACGCGTTTCTTGGCTTTCGTCTGTTGCCGAGTCATCACTGCTATATTACCATAATCGCACTTTGGTGAGCTGTAATCAACCACGAAATTTTCGAAAGTTTTCCACTTTGAAGACTCGCTGCCTGACAGTACATGTACTTGACGCTCTGCTCCTCGTGACGAAACATCTACCGAATCTTCATCCGGTTCGTAGATCATTTCCTGGATGCGATTCAGCGATGCCAATTCCGACTTGCGAGTTTCAGCCAAGATTACCCGACTGACCTTCGATTCCAGCGCTTCAGTGGCTAACGAATCCGCGGCAGCGTTGTATTCTCGTCCAACGTGGAGATATTTCACTGATCGAAGCATGGCCGTGAGCTCCTTGTGAGTATTCAGCAGCGCTAGCAAAGTTTCCTTCCTGCGTGCGGCCACACCTAGTGATTGTTGAATCGCGAGCCTTGAGTCACCAACGATGACTAAATCCTCGGCACCGCGCGCAATAGCAGCCTTGACACCGTTTATCATACCTGTATACTCTGCCTCATTCACCGTGGTAGCCGAGAGGTAAGCGTTTGCAGCAATCACTACCTTCCACTCAGGAAGGCTCCACAGCACCCACGAACAACTCCCGTAGCCACCGTACTTCTCTGTCTTCGCTGATCCGTCAAAAGACATGACGAATCCGCTGTAATTACGGGAACGCTTGGCGTACAGCAACGCGGGGTCCATTCGAATAGTCGGGGAACCCTTGTGTGGAGGTGCCACCGGCGCGAGCGAGTCTTCCAAGTCGACGAAGCTCGTGATGCTTGACTGGAGGAGCTGTGCGAAGGCGACATCCCTCTCCTTCACGCGCTGCACCTTCAGGTGCCACTGCGATAGCAGCACTGCGAACTGGACTGCGCGTCCGAAGAGAGACTTCGACTTATGCACCCACTCTAACGTCGAGAATCGTGTATAGACATGTAGCGTCTTTCCTGCCAGTTGGACGTAACAGATCTTCAACAGCAGAAGTAACGCCAAAACTTCCTTCTCAGCAGGATGGTAGTTCATCTCGGCTTCCTTAAGCACCCGACCGAGGAACCGTACGGGGTGTAACTTGCCTTCATGTTCTTGCATTAGCGTAGTGCTCAACGCCCATTCATTCGCAAAGAGCATGACGTGAACTTCTTTCGACCGATCGAAGTGCCTGAGGATGGGTGAATGTGAAACACTCGTCTTCAATTTTTCGGAGGAACGACGTGCCACAGAAAGGCCGCCTTCAACGGCAAAGTCTTCATCCTTGAGCTGGTACAGCGCTGCACCGTAGACCGCGAAGTCTTGAATGAAGCGACTGTAGTAATTAACCGCTCCAAGAAACGACTGCATGCCCTTCTTACTCGTTGGAAACGAAAGCTCGGTGATGGCCGCAAGCTTCTTGGGGTCAGCTCTGATACCTTCTGGCGAAATTTTATGCGACAGAAAGTCCACCTTGGTTTGGCAGAAGATGCTCTTGGTGAAGCTAATGCTGATCCGACATTGTGCAAATCTTGCCAGCAATCGGTCCAGCGTCGCCAGGCAGCTGTCGAAATCCTCGCCACCAAAGCAAATATCATCCACAAACGACCGTCGACCAAATACAGGTACCAGCGATGATTCGTCTGGTTCCCCGTTCGTAAACATATCAGCGACGGGGCTGTTGACGCGTTGTAGTACAGGGTCGGTCTCTACTGGTGCTTCGCGGTCTGCCGCGAACTTCGTTTGGAACGAACCCTCGGCGCTTGGCCCACGACGTTCCTTGGCTTGTTCTTCAGCTAAACGCATCTTCTCCAAATATTCAAACCAACCTCCTTTAAGTTGAACGAACCCCCAAAGTGCGCTGTCAATCATACGCTGGTAGATCATCGGCGCGTTCTTTAACCCGAAGGGCATGCGTAACCACTCGAAATGTCCGAGTGCGCAGACGAACGCCGACACTTTACGTGCTCGTAAGGTCATCATGGCCGCCCAGAAGCCGCTTGCTGCATCCAGCGAGCAGAACCATAGGTAGCGCTCGAGATCTGCTAACAGGTCGTCGACTAGCGGCATTGCATACTCCATGATCGCGGTGATAGCATTCACCATCTTGTAATCAATGCAGAGCCGGATGTCCAGCCCGTTATTTTTCATCACAATTACGATCGGCGATGCCCATGGACTGTCTGAAAAGACGATCAGTCCTGCTCGCAGCAGAGCGCGCAGCAGCTCGTACAGTTTGCCTAGAAATCGTAGCGGCACGCGCCGGGCACGCTGTTTAATTGGAGCGTGCCCCTGTGTGTCGATATCGCATACCGCGCCGTAGGCTGGCGGCGGCAGTGCGTTACCACTAGCAATCAGGATGTGCTCGTGGTTCTTTAGCGTCGCGACCAGACGTTCTCGGCGATCAGTCGACAACTCAGGATCAGCAACATTAGGTGCAGTGTAGTCAATTGTCGTGTTGATCTCTTCGGTCAGGTCCGGCAGGAATGCCAACTCCTTCGCAAGCCAATGTTGTTAACTGGGTGTTCGTAGAAATCACTTCTCGTATCCTCCGTTGCTTCATTTCCTTCGGTTGTTAACACTCGAGCAACCGAGATGTACGTTCCGTCCAACGTCGCTACGGATTCTTCCCTTGACTCAACATCGGCATCCGCTTTGATTTCAATAGTCGGTGCTGGGTCCATCTCCTTCCCATCCTGGTTTCCCATCTCTGGGCCATCTGCCGAGTCGTCGTTCGCAATATTGAATGCGCGAGCCGCCGACATATTTGGTTGTTGACTTTTGCTTAGCTCCTTGGTTGGCTGCTGTCTTGACAGTTCGGCATTCGCACCAATCTTCCAATGAACACTCGGTGCCGTACTCAACACCTTCAGCGCGATGCCTGCATCCTCTGGATCAACCACCGATGTCTCGTTCGCAGATTTGGTGACACACAAGGCCGGGACAGCATCGTCAAAACAGGTGACTTCATTTAATCCAGTGCTGTTACTTGTCGCTTTCGTGGTCACCCCTGGCTGGCCATTAACCCTCGTTGGCGTATGTACCACGTTTACCGGCCTCAGTAGTTCGTGTGTACGCACTACCGAGGCTTCGTTCGCGTTATTGCCTCCGCCATGGGTTGTCGGGTACTTGTCCAAAGGTTCTGCGGAAGGCTGACCGTCGGCCGAATCTCCGGCTGTCACCCCAGACGCCAGACAGGCTTCCACTCGTTCACGTTCTTCCAGGATCAGTGCCCAACGTTCTGCACACGTCAGATGATCACTAGAATTCACTAGCGAGTCTTCTAGAGGTCGTGCTAGCGCTCCACTGGGTTCTGGGTAGTCTGGTCGATCAACTGCCGAAGGCTGAGTTGCAAGCCATTGTTCGTAGATTTCGCATTCACGCTGGAAGAGCTCGCGGTCTCTGCAACCTTTGTAGGCCAACACTTGCCAGTCTTGGTACTTCTTGGACTCCAGACGCACGTAGCCGTCACCTCGTGGCAAATCCCCATCTGGAATCCACATTGCGATCGAGTCGTGTGCTGGTAGGTACACAGTTCGATCAGACACGTTGGTCAATCGAATGCTCTGAGGCCGTCCACGTCGAAACCTCGTCACTGACGGGATTAGCTTGTTCGTTCGACGAACCCACAGTACGTGTTCCTCCAGACCGACGTGGCGCTTCGCTAGTCGATATTCTCGCCACTCGTGCGCTTGAATGTCCAAACGCTCGGGTGGCCCGGCGCTAACATGGGAGTCGTACTCTTCGCTGTCGATCATGTTCTTGGTCTTGATCAGCGGGATTTGGACTTCGTGCGGTAATTGCGCCGCGCCGTGAAACAGGTCCAACCGGATCCCAGCTGGGATCATAAAGTCGGTCCCGAGTACCACGTCGACGCCTGCACAATGCGCCATTACCCACATCTCAAACTCGTACACCATCTCCCATCCGAGCGTAATCTTGACGCACGCTCGCCGCGTCGTAGACACCTTGCCTTCGTTAATTCCTTAAATGTCAATGCGGCGTCCGTGATCGGGTACATTTCGGAGTCGCAACTTCTTGGCAAAGGCGTCAGTGATCACACTAACGTTCGCTCCTGTGTCGAGGAGGATCCTCGTTCGCTGGTCGTTCACAGCGCCTTGCACCAGAGCCCTCATTCGGATCCGTCGGTCGAATTTCTTGGCCGACCACCACCCCTGTCTCTCGCCAGGGTTCAACTTCATCATCTTGGAGTGACCCTTGGGCTCGTCTCGCGCTGCACTCGAAACCAAGCCGAACGAACTCTCGCTGGTGCCCTCATTAGCATCAGCACACTCCACTCTCTCTCCAACACCTCCACCGAGGATTCTACTCCTCTCCTTTTCATTTTCCGTCGTGTTCACACTTGTTACGTAATTATCAGGCCATTCACTCTGCCCCATGAAAGCAAAGATACACTCTGCTTCCATTGAAGGCTCGGTTAACTGTGGCAGCCCGATAGGGACCAACCCAGTTGTAGTTGGCGGGCTGCCTAGTTTAAATGACGTTCTTGAACGACGGCTTTGAGCTCTGGCGGGAGTTCCTCCTTCGTGCCTTTAGTGCGCACGAATTTGGCAAGGTCTTGGAAGCTGCGGAAAAGTTCGCATTGTCCAGCATCGTGGAGCTGCTTGCAGAACTTGCATCGCTTGTTGCAGTAGTAGGCGGAGTGGCTCATGCCACCGCACACCGCGCATGGTCCGTACTGAGGTCGTCGGTTGTCGCGGTTGAAGTCACGTCGACCGCGTTGGTCCTGATTGAACCCACGGTCACCACCTCGGCGATCTTGATTGAACCCATTCTCGCGATCAGGCGTATTTCCACGCGGTTGACGGTTGTCCGAACGTGCGTAGGTGCCTTCAGCAGCTGCACGGCGCTCATTTTCGTTGGCAGCGGCGAGGTATCGGTCGTTTTCATCCAATAAGAAATCACCATCCGTATTATCGGGCTGAAAGTCGTTGTACTCATCTTGGACATTGTCGTAAGCGTTCGGATCTTCGTTTGAATACTCGTTGCCCCCTTGAGCAGCTTCACGACCTTCTTATTCAGCTAGTAGGTCGTCCACCGTGGCTTCAATGAGTGTCACTCTTGGTTTGTTGCGGTTGTCATCGCGGCGACGGTCATCACGCCGGTTGTTGCGGGCGTATCCATCGTCGCGTCGCGTATCACGACTCTTGGAGTATCGGTACTCCTTGTCACGCTTGGCCATCCTCTCCTTGCCCTTGAGAATATCTTCGATGATCTCTTCGAGCTCGTGAATGTCGGCGACTCGAGCGTGGTAGAGACTCTCCGCCAGCTTGTCATCATCGCATGTTGCCAGGAACTGCTGTACATGTTCTTTCGCGTCGCGACCACTCTTCTCAAAGTGTAGACGGGCGGTCCGAGCGTAGCCATTCAGCCTGTTGTGCATGTCGCCGAAGCCTACCAATACAAACTAGCCCGAACACAGGCAGCGCACTTTGCGTGAAGCAGCGCTACGCGGTTAATAATGGGGGAAAAATAAATTTGAATGGTGCTTTTAAGTACGGTATGTTTTACATACAGTGTGTACACCACATAATGTCTATCTTAACCAATGGAGGTCGCCTTCGCTGCGCTGGGCAGATTCTTAGCGAATCGACGCCACCTTCGTTTCGCTCGGCAGCCAGTAAAAGGCACTTATTTGCGTTTCAGTAATTAACCCTAGCCGCGGACGGACAGACAACACACTCGACTAGTGGGATTAACTAGCCGGCCACCGCCGCTACGCGGCGGAGGCGGCAGGTTGTAGTCCCAGGGGAAATGGCCTCACGCCTTCGCTGCGCTCCGGCGTAAACATGATTTATGTAAGCGTGATGTATTAAATGAATATGAAATTGAACATTCCTACTCCGAACCAAAGATCTGCATGTAGACAATGATCTGGGCGTAGACCCCATCCTCCTCCTCCAGCTTTTGGTACTCGATCAGCGCCTTGAATCTTGATCTCGAAGTAGCTCGCGACATCGCAACGTACAGCTGCTCGTGGGAGAAGCAAGGCGTAGCAAGATACAGCCCCAAGTACTGCACCGTTTGTCCTTGCGCCTTGTTATTCGTCATCGCAAAGGCCGGTTGGACATGAAACTGCTTGCGTCTCAAATGATTCGGAAAGCTCCGAATGTCTCCGTCACTGATGAAAACAATGCGGGGAATCAACACATGTTGCCCTTGTCGCTCACCGGTCATGATTAAGGCGTGGATGGCATGTGGCTTGAGGGCCACAATTCGAAGCCGTGTTCCGTTGCACAGCCCTAGATCTGAATTCAGGTTCCGCATCCTCATGATAGGCATTCCTACCTTGAGGGTCAACTTGTGGGGAGGCATTCCACTGATATTTATCGAGTGGAGTACCTCCTGCTCGAAGAAATTGCCGTCACTATCGTCTTGTACAGAATCGGAAGACATGTATTCCCGCGCCTGTCTAGCTAATCGATCGGCCACCGCTTCATTGATGCGGTGCACGATTGCGTTCGTGGTCGTGAGGATCGTACGACTAGCGAAATACTCATCGGTACCAACCTCGGGGTTGTTAATCTCGCCATACATCTCGTCGATGATCCGATCCATGCCTCTTGGAATAACGCCAGGACGAATTTCCTTGTCCTCGTCCTCAGGCACAGTGGATTCTTAATCAGCATATCGCGCGGGATCTTCATGTAATCTCTTCCTAGGGAAGGGTTTACATCATGCCTTCCCTCCCCGACTTGCAGCAGGAACTCGGAGAGCGCAGCCATTTCCTCAGCAGTGTCTGCTGTATCAGCTGTGTGCACTCGCATGTTCTCCGTAAGACGGAACGTCTGGAATTGGGGCCATAGCCTAGACGACTTGAGGCAAGCGTTAATTGTCTCGACGGGTGTTCCATTCTTCACGACCGGGAGAATCTGGCGGAAATCTCCCGAAAGTACAAACACTTTCCCCCCAAAAGGCTCGGTGTCGTTGTCAAGTATGTCCCGCAGTGTTCGGTCTACTGCCTCGAATGCGTGGCGATGGGCCATAGGTGCTTCGTCCCAAATAGTCAAACTTGCATGCTTGATCAACTCCTGAATATGGGAGTTCTTCCTGATACCGCACGTCGAGCTCTCGTTCAATTTCAAAGGGATCTTGAATGTAGAATGCGCTGTCCTACCACCCATGAGCAAGAGCGAGGCAATACCGCTAGACGCCACAGCGATGGCGATTTTCCTCGAGAGTTTGACTTTGGCCAGTATGTTTCGAAGCAGTGTAGATTTTCCAGTACCGCCCGGGCCATCAACAAAAAATAACTTCTTGCCTTCCTGAGGACTGTCTACCGCTTCAATAATCTGGTCGTAAACCACCCGCTGTCCTTCGTTCAACTTATTTTCTGTATTTACAATCGCCTCCAAAGCTGACGCATCGTATCCAGTGAGCTCACGTCGAAGTAAGCCGTTTTGGCGAAGCGATTCACGAATCAATGTTGGGAACGACCCCAGCTGAGGAAGCTCGTCGAAGTCAGCTACCGCATACCCACTCGATTGAAGTAGTTCTTGAATGCTCATAAGCGTTTCATATTCTACCAGCGCCGACTTGAAGGGGTCCATCAAAGCCTGATGTTTGCGTGCGAAGTCTTGGGAAAGATCCGCGAAGAACCGATCCCATTAAACACCAACATTTGCTGGAGCTGAATACACCAGAATGGTGACGAAGATCTGGCGTAATTGATACGGCATTTGGAACTCAGCCGCTCCCCTCAAACACGAAACCCACTCGTTGTCATTCTCCAAGTAGCCAGCCTCCCGCGCCGCAATTTGGAATGTCGGGCAGACAATCCCGTTAACCGTTCTCAAGTCTTCAAACGCCGTTGGGCCTCTACGCTGACAAAGCAGTAGCCGAAGATAGAGCCGCTCAATATCTCGAGGAGACACGTGAATCATGCGACCGACCGCAGCTTGATACTGCTTCCGGCGAACCCACCTTTTCGGTTGCCCTTTCTCCGGCGCTTTCCAGCAGAACTCTTTAGGGATGTCCTGATACAGCATAGTCCTGGCAATATGATTCTCGGGTACTTCACTCGCACACAATTCAAAGATTCTGGTCAGCATCGTGTGACTACCACTATCCAAAACCGCCTCCGCGTTTTCCGTCTCGCGAAAGCAAATTGTCTGGCCTGACTCGAGATGAACCGTTAGCTGTGTCACCGCATGGGGTTTCCCCTGAATCGTGAAATCGAGCAGGCGCATGCAAGCTTCCACCGGAGAAATGTAGCGGGCGCTCAAGAAACGTAGAATCTCATTTGGTTCTCGACGCGCACTCTGCTGCCCTCCTCGGACTTCTTCCACAGTGAGTATAGCCATGTCGGGTCCTTTGTACACATACTTGTACAGGTATTTAACCGCAGTTATATCCGTGCACACTTCCACATTGATGTGGCAGTTGTACTTCTGGGATAAGTACGGGTTGTACGGTACAACCCACTGGTTGATCGTCGCATTGTCGTGTTCTCTGTCTTTGAACTTATGAGCACCTTCGTGCCGTCGACGTCGTCTGTACACTGGATATCCATTGGCATTGGCTTGTGTAACTTCTGCTAAGGGCTTCGGATATTCTTTGGTGCACTTGCCGTCCTTCATACACGCGCAGGAAGGGTTTGCAGGCCCGCATGGACCATGGAGCATGCATGACATGACCGTCTCATACAGCTGAGGGTTTGTATCCTTATCTGGGATCTCAGCGCATACCATCTTGTCTACGATCTCGCGGGTTCGAGGTTTTGTCTTCGTCAGCCAAAATAACCAATACGCGAGCGTGGGGGAGCCCTTGTTTTTTCGCCTTGGTTTAAATCGTCAAGCGTTGCTTGCAGTTTCTGCTGCCACACGCGAGTCACGTTGTCTGGTCGATCTCGAGCTGTCTAGATATCGGAAGGTATCGCTTCAAGAATCTCGTCCCACTTGGGGTTGCACGTTTCAGTGAGGAAGACGTCGGGTCGTCCATACTCGCGTACAATTGCCATCGAATTTTGATACGACTTGTACATGGACCGCGGGCTACCCAGGGGCGAAGCCGGTAGTATGATACGCTTGCCAACCTGATTAAGAAAGTGGGTTGGTCGTCATCTGCCGCCTCCGTCCCGGTCCGAGTGCACCAATCTGTTCTGGTCTCGGTCGTATTCCGACAGCAGTACTTATCCTTCCGCCAGAACCAAAGTATATTCGTTGAGCAAAGCGTCTTGAACACCCCTGTATTGATCGGCGCGTAGTGTTTTCTGATTATCGGCCACCCAGCGAAGCTGTTCTTGCTCACATTTTGCACGCTGATCTACACACCACTGCTGAAATAGACACCCACCTTGGTGGAGAGCGGACTGATCATCAACTTTCTGGTGGAGGCGGAACGCGACGTGTTCACGAAGCGACATCGCCTTCTTGTTTCGATGCTCAGCACCATTCGCGAACTCGTCTGTGTAGGTCCATCCCTTCTCTCCATATGGAAGGAGAAGCGGGTATTGGAGTGGATCGTAATCGGCGTGAGTCTCGTACAAACGTAGCAGCCTATGATCGCGTGTTAAAAGTAGTAGATCCCGAGGCTGATCCAGGTGCCATCCTCAATGAGAGTCGCAGCCACTTCAGACACAGTGGGGCGGTTATGAGTCCGCGGTCGCGCGGAGCTGTCATGCAGACGGAACACCAAGTCTACTGGAGCCTCCGTGTTGTGTTGACGCACCTGCTGCCCAAAGTGGAGGAGCCGCTGCGCTAATGGGTTGTGCTCAGCCATCATTTTCTCGATGTCTAGTAGTGCAACTCGATCCAGATCCGCGAATATACTAAGACGTCGCTCCGCGCGGCGTTGCATGTCTGGATCCACAATGTAGATCTGAGCAAACGTTGGAGCTACCCGCGCGCCTGTCCGACGGTCTATGTGGGGGGAGAGACCCTAGGTAGTGCCCCATAGCCCCTTGAATGCGATATGTGTACACGCCGGGTGTACCCCCAACGCTCTCGTATTGATGTACGTTTTGAAACGATCGGTTTGAGCACGAAGCACCAATCGACGTAAACGCGAAGGCTTGATTGTAGGCACGAATTTGACGGCGGAACTTTGGGTCTCCGTACAGCTGAAGCAACTTCCGTGGCGCGGGGTGCAGTGGAGGTAGTTTTACCCTCCCTGCCAGACAGTATGATATTGCCGACTCGCATGGCCACTTCCAAGCATTGCAGATCGGACAAACGTTTGTGGCCGGGAGCTTGTGCCGACCGTTCACCACGTCGTTAACCGTTATCATGGATGCGTCAAAATCTTCAAGGGATATTAACGCGTGTCCATGACAGGTGCATTGACGTCTAGTGCGCACCCGCTCGAGCTCCTGCTGGCGCTCTTCTTCTGGCTGGAGGGATCGTCGATCCGCATGTCGTTGCCGGTCTAGCCTACGTTCGGCTTCCCGTTCCTGTTCAGACTGCTCCGCTCTGTGTTCTGCGTGATGCTCCCTGTTAGTAGGCCGAAGCGCGGAAAGATCATGTTCATCCATCAACTGTCGATTCTCAGCGCGAGACAGAGTATTGATCTCTCGCTCGCAGTCACGATCGTGTTGGCTCAAACCAGCACATCTTTCTTGTAGTCGGGTTCTCTCTTGCTCGCGTCGTTCGTTTAGTTCCTGACCGCGCAATTGGGCTCTACGGGCGCGTTTGTGTTCAGCGTCTTTCTTCCGGGTACGATCACGCTGAGAGAGCGTCATTTTGGCTCTTCTGGTACGGGCCCTCTCAGCATCCCCGGCACGGCGGCGGTCTATGTGGGATAGTGTATCGCTGTTTCCGCGAGCGCGCTGCCCAAGCGAGACAGGGGTTCGCTCTTGAACAGTAGCTTGTAGTACGACAGGCACTGCCAATGAAGCCACCAGGGCGGCACCCGCTATATACGCTGCCTCCATCTGGGCCGCAAACCGGCGCTGATGTACCGCAGGATCGGACTCTTCCGTCCTCCCCTCCTGCTCTTCAACACGATCAGCCGGAACTTCCGTCGCTTCTGTGACTTCTGTCTCGTCTTGGTGCACGCTGAGAGCCTTCAGCTCTTATTTCAAGTCATAGCGCTCCTTCCTTCGCTTGGTTTGACGCCGTTTCCGTGCTTCCTTTTCCTCTTGGATGGGTGTCGCGTTAATGCGTTCATTCTCGCGCAGACCCTCCTCCAGCTCCTCACGGGTCCTTTTCCGCTTAGTTCGAGCCATAGTTCTGCGAACACGTAAACGTGACGCGTTAAACAATGTCTAAGCACACCACACGTAGCAGTAGTTTTCATAAAAAAGGGTGTGCGGACATCTGCGTACTACCCGGGATTGCTTGCTCCCATCAAGGTTATCTCCGATCACTTATCCCACAGTCACGGGCCGTGAGGCCCGGAGTGGTTTTAGTTTGCAGATTGTGCAGTCGAATCTTCAAGGTTGGGCCCCCGGGTAGTACGGTAGCTTGAGGTGCGATATCCTTTTGCCAAAAGGCGGCCGTTAATTGCAAAGGCTGGTTATTGATAGACTATTACAGCCCCCATCCCATCTGTCGGTTAAAAGAGGCCAGTTACGGTACCCCTCCTGACCAACTGTACGCACGCAATGTGCGTGCCCATCAATAACCATTAACGACCGGCTCAACTGGTTCGCTGTCGTGTTTGTGGTCAATGGACCAGGTGCCAAATGTGCTCTAGCGCAGAGTGGGCGGGGTAAAGCTCTAAGAACCCAGAACGTTCTAGAACTAAATTCCCGTAGCACGGCTACCTACTTGCAGGATAGAATCCCGCAAGTTATAAGCTACCCCCTAAGCAGCCCCAGGAACCTCGGACTATCTGTGTATGTGTGTCTTGCTAGCTACTAATGCACTCTAACATGCATACACGCAGCGTACCTTGAGTAACGTAACGTTCCACGGCTTCCGTTTTGAAAATGGGGGCAAAATGAAATTTGATTGGTGCATTTAAGTACGATGTGCTGATCACATACAGTGTGTACACCACATAATGCGATTTTAGCCAATCGACGCCGCCTTCGCTGCGCTCGGCAGCCAGTAGAACGCGGGTATTTGCGTTACATTAATTAACCCTAG
This sequence comes from Phytophthora infestans T30-4, assembly GCF_000142945.1. NCBI lineage: Eukaryota > Oomycota > Peronosporomycetes > Peronosporales > Peronosporaceae > Phytophthora > Phytophthora infestans. The sequence continues at coordinate 1,005,349 of NW_003303731.1, forward strand.
CCGCGGACGGACGTACGGACGGACAGACATCAGACTCCACTAGAGAGATAAGACTAGCCGTTCGCCGCCGCTACGCGGCGGAGTGGCATGGTTTGTTGGAGATGTGGTGGCCGCAAATTTAAGTGCTTCTTGGTGTCGCATGCTTTGTATGCGTCGTTCACTCCAGTACGTCGTGGCATCGTGTATTTAACCACTTACCATTCCGTAGTTTCATTCAACCCCGTATAATATCGTGGTTTGGAACGTTTCCGCTACCCCGTACTACAGGTTGGATGTTGTTTTCTTCAATGGCCCATGATCTTTCGTGCTCATCCTGGCTTCGTTGCTCCCTGCTCACCCGTGGTCAATGCTGCTTCGTGCCTATGCGCTCTCTCTTTTGGGTTCATGTTCTTCAGTACCGCCTCTTTCTACCTATTCCCGGTATTCACCGTTTACGTGGGCTGCACCGGTTTCGTGATACATAGGCATTCGTGGCCGTTGGCCTCCCATCACCGGTACTCTAACCAAAGGGTGCTATTCCGTGGTTTGGTGACTTCATGCAGTCGTGTTGTTCCGTCGCCCGTGTATCGTGCTCTCCAGGTGAGGTTCCATCGACTGCGGTATCACGCTATCGTGCAATCACGGTGTGGTAATGCTGTCTATGGTACTCACGTTGTGTATCTGCGCTGTCCGTGTAATCGTGTTCTACAATGGCACCGTGCTCCACAGTGTGCAGTCGTGGTCACCCCAAGCGCCCACCTCCCCGTTTATTTCGTGGCTGGTCCGCCGTCCATGCAATCTCGTTCTAATGTAGTACTGACCTCCGTGGCTCGGTAAGCTCAGGTCTAATACTGGTATCGTTCTCCGCGGCTCTGTGATTTCTCGTGTATAGCTCCGCGACTGCGTTCTCCCATGGTTTAGTGGCACAGTCCATGCTATCGTGCTAACTTGTGTTGTCGCGATTGGTCTTTCGTCAATGCAATCGTTAGCTACCGTAGTATCGTGCTATGAGACTCGGTGAGCTCCGGTTCTACCCTAATATCGCGTCCCAATACTCGGCGATATCCCGCTTATGGTCTCCTGCGGGTTCATGTTTGGTCAGTTGACTGTGCTCCATGTTTAACCGTGGTGTTGTTGGAGGATTGTTTCTGTGCACTCTCACCGGTACGTGTTCTACTGTGGCTTCGAACGTCCGTGCTCTTCCGTAGCCCGTGCTTTTCAGCATGCTGGAATGTCAATATTTAGTTCCCTTCCGTGGCCCGTACGTTCCTGTCATGTTCTTGTCCTTCTGTCCTTTTCATGGATGTGTGCTCTTCCGTCTTTCACGCTACTTTTCGTAGTTTGCATCGGCTAAGACTTCTTTCATCGTCCATGGCCTTCCGTGCTTCGTGTTGCTCTTGTATCCCATCATCTGCACAGTGTGGGTCGGTGTTCCTTCGTGTTTCGTGTTCTTGCTGAGTCACGTGCCTCCGTGCTAACTTAATCACAAACGCTGTTCCCATTTTGTTTGATGTACGCAACATATATTGTTGGAATGTTCGCACAATATCTTAAGGTCGCACATTACGCGCGCAAATACTAAGGAAGATGACACTTTTTCCCCGGAGGCAGTGTGGGGTGCAGGGGTGTAAGCCACAATAGTCATATTTTAAAGTTTTCACATTGTTAATTATAGTAATATAATTGTGATTTATTATCTAACGCTGAAATAATTATTAAGTGTACTACTACTACAAATAACTGCAAGCAAAAATATGAAAAGTCTTTAAAATAGTGCTACGCAAAACAGTATTGTAAGTTTCATTATTAGAAATGTACTACGAAGCCTAAAACATCATTCTATATTCAATAAGTACTAAATCTCCAGTCTAAGTCGAAATATAGGTCAACAGGGCCAACAATTTTTTTCAACATCTCCTACGACGATATAGTACGTGTGTGCTTATCGGTGCCTTTTAATTATGCTAACTAACGCGTACACAGGCAGCGCCCTTTGCGTGGCCTTGCATACCGCAGCTGAAAATGAGAGCAAAATGAAATTTAAGCGGTGCGTACAAGTACGATGTGTAGTCCACATACTGTGTGTACAAAACACAATACCGGTTTTAGCCAATGGAGGCCGCCTTCGCTGCGCTCGGCAGCTTTTTAGCGAATCGAGGCCGCCTTCGCTGCACTCGGCAGCCAGTAGAACGCGCGTATTTGCGTTACATTAATTAGCCCTAGCCTCGAACGGAATGACGGACGCAGACCACACTCCACTAGAGGGGTAAGACTAGCCGTTCGCCGCCGCTACGCGGCGGAGTGGCATGGTTGGTTGGAGATGAGGTGGCCGCAAATTAAGTGCTTCTTCGTGTCGCGTGTTTTATGGGCGTCGTTCAACCTAGTACGTCGTGGCTTCGTGTAGTCAACCACTTAACTGTCCGTAATCTCATGTGGCTTTGTACAATATCGTGGTTTGATACGTTTCCGTTACCCCGTACTACAGGCTGAATGTCGTGTTCTTCAATGGCCTGTGCTCTTCCGTGTTCTTCTTGGTTTCGTGGCTCTCTGTTCACCCGTGGTTCACGCTGTTTGTGGATATGCGCTCTCTTTTGAGCTCATGCACTTTAGTACGGCCTCTTTCGTGGCTCCTACCTATTCCCTGTTATCAAACATTTACGCGGGATGTACCGCTTTCGTGATACATAGGCATTCGTGGCCGTTGGCCTCCCATCACCGGTACTCTAACCAAAGGGTGCTATTCCGTGGTTTGGTGACTTCATGCCGTCGTGTTGTTCCGTCGCCCGTGTATCGTGCTCTCCAGGTGAGGTTCCATCGACTGCGGTATCACGCTATCGTGCAATCACGGTGTGGTAATGCTGTCTATGGTATTGTGGTCACGTAGTGTATCTGCGTTGTCCGTGTTATCGTGTTCTACAATGGCAACGTGCTCCACAGTGTGCAGTCGTGGTCACCCCAAGCGCCCACCTCCCCGTTTATTTCGTGGCTGGCCCGCCGTTCGTGCAATCTAGTTCTAATGTAGTACTGTCCTCCGTGGCTCGGTAAGCTCAGGTTCAACACTGGTATCGTTCTCCGCGGCACGGTGATTTTACGTCTATAGCTCTGCGGCTGCGTTCTCCCATGGCTTAGTGGCACAACCCATGCTATCGTGCTAGCTTGTGGTGTCGCGGCTGGTCTGTCGTCCGTGTGATTGTTAGGTACCGTAGTATCGTGCTCCCTGGCTTGGTGAGATCCGGTTCTACCCTGATAACGTGCTCTAATGCTCGATGACTTCCCGTTTTCGGATTCCCGCCGCTTCATGCCTGGTCCGGCGACCGTACTCCGTGCTCTTCCGTGGTGCTATGGGAGAGTTGCTGTCCATGCACTCTTACCGCTACGTGCGTACTCTTCCGTAGCCACCCTTTTTAGCATGCTGGGGTGTCTGTATATCTATTTTCCTTCCGTGGTCTGTACGCTCCCGTCATATTCTTGTCCCTCTGTCCTTTTCATAGCTGCGTGCACTTCCGTCTTTCACGCTACGCATACAACTTCGTGGTTTGCATCGGCTAAGACTTCTATCGTTGTCCATGGCCTTCCGTGCTTCGTGTTGCTCTTCTATCCCATCGTGTACATAGTGTAGGTCGGTATTCCTTCGTGTTTCGTGTCCTTGCTTAGACATGTGCATCCGCGCCAGCTTAATCACAAACGCTGTTCCCATTTTGTTTGATGTACACAACGTATATTGTTGGAAAGTTCACATAATATCTGAAGGTCGCACACTACGCGCGCAAATACAAAGGAAGATGATACTTTTTCCCGGGGGCAGTGTGGGGTGCAGGGGTGTAAGCCACAATAATCTTATTATAAAGTATTCACATTATTATCAATAGTACTACAATTGTTATTTATTATTAAACGCTGATATAATTATTATGTGTACTACTACTACAAATGACTGCAAGCAAAAATATGAAATGCCTTGGTAATAGTACTAAGAAAAATAATATTGTAAGTTAAATTAGTACAGCAGTACTACGAAGCCTAAAACATCATTCTAAACTCAATAAGTACTAAAGTTTCGTTTGAGGCCAAAATATAAGTCACCAGGGCCTATATATTTTTCTTCAGCTTCTACGACGACATAGTACGTGTTTGCTCATCGGCGCCTTTTAATTGTGCTAATTAACGCGTACACAGGCAGCGCCCTTTGCGTGAGGTGGCGAACCGCAGCTGAAAATGAGAGCAAAATGAAATTTAAACGGTGCAGTTAAGTACGATGTGTAGTCCACATACAGTAAGTACAGCACATAATATCTGTTTTAGCCAATGGGGGCCGCCTTCGCTGCGCTCGGCAGCTTTTTAGCGAATCGAGGCCGCCTTCGCTGCACTCGGCAGCCAGTAGAACGCGCGTATTTGCGTTACATTAATTAGCCCTAGCCTCGAACGGAATGACGGACGCAGACCACACTCCACTAGAGGGGTAAGACTAGCCGTTCGCCGCCGCTACGCGCGGGAGTGGCATGGTTGGTTGGAGATGAGGTGGCCGCAAATTAAGTGCTTCTTCGTGTCGCGTGTTTTATGGGCGTCGTTCAACCTAGTACGTCGTGGCTTCGTGTAGTCAACCACTTAACTGTCCGTAATCTCATGTGGCTTTGTACAATATCGTGGTTTGATACGTTTCCGTTACCCCGTACTACAGGCTGAATGTCGTGTTCTTCAATGGCCTGTGCTCTTCCGTGTTCTTCTTGGTTTCGTGGCTCTCTGTTCACCCGTGGTTCACGCTGTTTGTGGATATGCGCTCTCTTTTGAGCTCATGCACTTTAGTACGGCCTCTTTCGTGGCTCCTACCTATTCCCTGTTATCAAACATTTACGCGGGCTGTACCGCTTTCGTGATACATAGGCATTCGTGGCCGTTGGCCTCCCATCACCGGTACTCTAACCAAAGGGTGCTATTCCGTGGTTTGGTGACTTCATGCAGTCGTGTTGTTCCGTCGCCCGTGTATCGTGCTCTCCAGGTGAGGTTCCATCGACTGCGGTATCACGCTATCGTGCAATCACGGTGTGGTAATGCTGTCTATGGTATTGTGGTCACGTAGTGTATCTGCGTTGTCCGTGTTATCGTGTTCTACAATGGCAACGTGCTCCACAGTGTGCAGTCGTGGTCACCCCAAGCGCCCACCTCCCCGTTTATTTCGTGGCTGGCCCGCCGTTCGTGCAATCTAGTTCTAATGTAGTACTGTCCTCCGTGGCTCGGTAAGCTCAGGTTCAACACTGGTATCGCTCTCCGCGGCACGGTGATTTTACGTCTATAGCTCTGCGGCTGCGTTCTCCCATGGCTTAGTGGCACAACCCATGCTATCGTGCTAGCTTGTGGTGTCGCGGCTGGTCTGTCGTCCGTGTGATTGTTAGGTACCGTAGTATCGTGCTCCCTGGCTTGGTGAGATCCGGTTCTACCCTGATATCGTGCTCTAATGCTCGATGACTTCCCGTTTTCGGATTCCCGCCGCTTCATGCCTGGTCCGGCGACCGTACTCCGTGCTCTTCCGTGGTGCTATGGGAGAGTTGCTGTCCATGCACTCTTACCGCTACGTGCGTACTCTTCCGTAGCCACCCTTTTTAGCATGCTGGGGTGTCTGTATATCTATTTCCCTTCCGTGGTCTGTACGCTCCCGTCATATTCTTGTCCCTCTGTCCTTTTCATAGCTGCGTGCACTTCCGTCTTTCACGCTACGCATACAACTTCGTGGTTTGCATCGGCTAAGACTTCTATCGTTGTCCATGGCCTTCCGTGCTTCGTGTTGCTCTTTTATCCCATCGTGTACATAGTGTAGGTCGGTATTCCTTCGTGTTTCGTGTCCTTGCTTAGACATGTGCATCCGCGCCAGCTTAATCACAAACGCTGTTCCCATTTTGTTTGATGTACACAACGTATATTGTTGGAAAGTTCACATAATATCTGAAGGTCGCACACTACGCGCGCAAATACAAAGGAAGATGATACTTTTTCCCGGGGGCAGTGTGGGGTGCAGGGGTGTAAGCCACAATAATCTTATTATAAAGTATTCACATTATTATCAATAGTACTACAATTGTTATTTATTATTAAACGCTGATATAATTATTATGTGTACTACTACTACAAATGACTGCAAGCAAAAATATGAAATGCCTTGGTAATAGTACTAAGAAAAATAATATTGTAAGTTAAATTAGTACAGCAGTACTACGAAGCCTAAAACATCATTCTAAACTCAATAAGTACTAAAGTTTCGATTGAGGCCAAAATATAAGTCACCAGGGCCTATATATTTTTTCTTCAGCTTCTACGACGACATAGTACGTGTTTGCTCATCGGCGCCTTTTAATTGTGCTAATTAACGCGTACACAGGCAGCGCCCTTTGCGTGAGGTGGCGAACCGCAGCTGAAAATGAGAGCAAAATGAAATTTAAACGGTGCAGTTAAGTACGATGTGTAGTCCACATACAGTAAGTACAGCACATAATATCTGTTTTAGCCAATGGAGGCCGCCTTCGCTGCGCTCGGCAGCTTTTTAGCGAATCGAGGCCGCCTTCGCTGCACTCGGCAGCCAGTAGAACGCGCGTATTTGCGTTACATTAATTAGCCCTAGCCTCGAACGGAATGACGGACGCAGACCACACTCCACTAGAGGGGTAAGACTAGCCGTTCGCCGCCGCTACGCGGCGGAGTGGCATGGTTGGTTGGAGATGAGGTGGCCGCAAATTAAGTGCTTCTTCGTGTCGCGTGTTTTATGGGCGTCGTTCAACCTAGTACGTCGTGGCTTCGTGTAGTCAACCACTTAACTGTCCGTAATCTCATGTGGCTTTGTACAATATCGTGGTTTGATACGTTTCCGTTACCCCGTACTACAGGCTGAATGTCGTGTTCTTCAATGGCCCATGCTCTTTCGTGCTCTTCCCGGCTTCGAGGTTCCTGCCCACCCATGGCCCACGCTGCTCAGCGGTTCTGTCCTCTCTCTTGTGGGTTCATGCGCGTTAGTACGGCCTTTTCGTAAATGCTAACTTTTCTCGGTTCTCAAACGTTTATGTGGGTTGCACTGGCTTCGTGGTAGATACTATTTCGTGACCGTTGGCCTTCCATCGCCGGTGCTCTAGCCGAAGTGTGCTATTCCGTGGTTTGGTGACTTCATGCAGTCGTGTTGTTCCGTCGCCCGTGTATCGTGCTCTCCAGGTGAGGTTCCATCGACTGCGGTATCACGCTATCGTGCAATCACGGTGTGGTAATGCTGTCTATGGTATTGTGGTCACGTAGTGTATCTGCGTTGTCCGTGTTATCGTGTTCTACAATGGCAACGTGCTCCACAGTGTGCAGTCGTGGTCACCCCAAGCGCCCACCTCCCCGTTTATTTCGTGGCTGGCCCGCCGTTCGTGCAATCTAGTTCTAATGTAGTACTGTCCTCCGTGGCTCGGTAAGCTCAGGTTCAACACTGGTATCGTTCTCCGCGGCACGGTGATTTTACGTCTATAGCTCTGCGGCTGCGTTCTCCCATGGCTTAGTGGCACAGCCCATGCTATCGTGCTAGCTTGTGGTGTCGCGGCTGGTCTGTCGTCCGTGTGATTGTTAGGTACCGTAGTATCGTGCTCCCTGGCTTGGTGAGATCCGGTTCTATCCTGATATCGTGCTCTAATGCTCGATGACTTCCCGTTTTCGGATTCCCGCCGCTTCATGCCTGGTCCGGCGACCGTACTCCGTGCTCTTCCGTGGTGCTATGGGAGAGTTGCTGTCCATGCACTCTTACCGCTACGTGCGTACTCTTCCGTAGCCACCCTTTTTAGCATGCTGGGGTGTCTGTATATCTATTTCCCTTCCGTGGTCTGTACGCTCCCGTCATATTCTTGTCCCTCTGTCCTTTTCATAGCTGCGTGCACTTCCGTCTTTCACGCTACGCATACAACTTCGTGGTTTGCATCGGCTAAGACTTCTATCGTTGTCCATGGCCTTCCGTGCTTCGTGTTGCTCTTTTATCCCATCGTGTACATAGTGTAGGTCGGTATTCCTTCGTGTTTCGTGTCCTTGCTTAGACATGTGCATCCGCGCCAGCTTAATCACAAACGCTGTTCCCATTTTGTTTGATGTACACAACGTATATTGTTGGAAAGTTCACATAATATCTGAAGGTCGCACACTACGCGCGCAAATACAAAGGAAGATGATACTTTTTCCCGGGGGCAGTGTGGGGTGCAGGGGTGTAAGCCACAATAATCTTATTATAAAGTATTCACATTATTATCAATAGTACTACAATTGTTATTTATTATTAAACGCTAATATAATTATTATGTGTACTACTACTACAAATGACTGCAAGCAAAAATATGAAATGCCTTGGTAATAGTACTAAGAAAAATAATATTGTAAGTTAAATTAGTACAGCAGTACTACGAAGCCTAAAACATCATTCTAAACTCAATAAGTACTAAAGTTTCGATTGAGGCCAAAATATAAGTCACCAGGGCCTATATATTTTTTCTTCAGCTTCTACGACGACATAGTACGTGTTTGCTCATCGGCGCCTTTTAATTGTGCTAATTAACGCGTACACAGGCAGCGCCCTTTGCGTGAGGTGGCGAACCGCAGCTGAAAATGAGAGCAAAATGAAATTTAAACGGTGCAGTTAAGTACGAGTGTAGTCCACATACAGTAAGTACAGCACATAATATCTGTTTTAGCCAATGGGGGCCGCCTTCGCTGCGCTCGGCAGCTTTTTAGCGAATCGACGCCGCCTTCGCTGCGCTCGGCAGCCAGTAGAACGCCCGCATTTGCGTTACATTTTAGAACCCTACCCTCGGACGGACTGACAGACGGACGGACAACACACTCCACTAGAGGGGTAAGACTAGCCGTTCGCCGCCGCTACGCGGCGGAGTGGCATGGTTTGTTGGAGATGCGGTGGCCGCAAATTTAAGTGCTTCTTAATGTCACGTACTTTGTTAGCGTCGTTCACCCCAGTAGATCTTGGCTTCGTGTACTTAACTATTTGCCTCTTTCGTGGCCGTTGGCCTCCCATCGCTGGTACTCTGGCCGAAGAGTGCTATTCCGTGGTTTGGCGCATTCACGCAGTCGTATTATTCCATCACCCGTGTATCGTGCTCTCCTGGTGAGGTTCCATCGACCGCGGTATCACGCTATCGTATAACCACGGTGTGGTAATGCTGTTTATGGTATTGTGCTCACGTAGTGTATCTGCGTTGTCCGTGTTATCGTGTTCTACAATGGCAACGAGCTCCACAGTGTGCAGTCGTGGTCACCCCAAGCGCCCACCTCCCCGTTTACTTCGTGGCTGGCCCGCCGTTCGTGCAATCTAGTTCTAATGTAGTACTGTCCTCCGTGGCTCGGTAAGCTCAGGTTCAACACTAATATCGTTCTCCGCGGCACGGTGATTTTACGTCTATAGCTCTGCGGCTGCGTTCTCTTATGGCTTAGTGGCACAGCCTATGCTATCGTGCTAGCTTGTGGTGTCGCGGCTGGTCTGTCGTCCGTCTGATTGTTAGCTACCGTAGTATCGTGCTCCCTGGCTCGGTGAGATCCGGTTCAATCCTGATATCGTGCTCTAATGCTCGATGACTTCCCGTTTTCGGACTCCCGCCGCTTCATGCCTGGTCCGTCGACCGTTCTCCGTGCTCTTCCGTGGTGCTATGGGAGAGTTGCTGTCCATGCACTCTTACCGCTACGTGCGTACCCTTCCGTAGCCACCCTTTTTAGCATGCTGGGGTGTCTGTATATCTATTTCCCTTCCGTGGTCTGTACGCTCCCGTCATATTCTTGTCCCTCTGTCCTTTTCATAGCTGCGTGCACTTCCGTCTTTCACGTTACGCATAAAACTTCGTGGTTTGCATCGGCTAAGTCTTCTATCATCGTCCATGGCCTTCCGTGCTTCGTGTTGCTCTTTTATCCCATCGTCTACATAGAGTGGGTCGGTGTTCCTTCGCGTTTTGTGTTCTTGCTTAGCCTCCGCGCTAACTTAATCACAAACGCTGTTTCCATTTCGTTTGATGTACGCTACATATATTGTTGGAAAACTCGCACAATATCTTCAGGTCGCACACTACGTGCGCAAATACAAAGGAAGGTGACACTTTTTCCCGGAGGCAAGCCACAATAGTCGTATTTAAAGTTTTCACATTATTATTTATAGTGATATATTTGTTATTTATTATCAAACGTTGATATGGCAATTATGTGTACTACTACTACAAATAACTGCAAGTAAAAAATGAATTGTATTTAAATAGTACTACGCAAAACAGTATTGAAATTAAACTCATTAGAAAAGTACAACAAAGCCTAAAACATCATTCTATATCCAATAAGTACTAAAGTTTCGATTGAAGCCAAAATATATATCACCAGGGCCTACAAAAATTTGCAGCGGCTCCTACGACGATATTGTACGTGTGTGCTCATCGGCGCTATTTAATTATGCTAACTAACGCGTACACAGGAAGCGCCCTTCGCATGATGTGGCGGCCCACAGTTGAAAATGGGGCAAAATGAAATTTGAACGGTGCATTTAAGTACGATGTGTAGACCACATATAATGTGTCCACCACACATTGCAATTTTAGCGAATCGAGGCCGCCTTCGCTGCGCTCGGCAGCCAGTAGAACGCGCGTATTAGCGTGAGTTTTATTAACCCTAGCCCGTTACGGACGGACGTACGGACAGACACACGTCAGACTCCACTAGGGGGGTAAGATTAATATTTGATACGATTTGGCACCCTCGGTGATATTTTAAAACACTTTCAACACACCACGCAAACGCGTGGCGGGAGGGTTTGGAGCTGAAACACTTCGAATGCGACGTGAAAATCCTCCCACGAACCGTCTTCTTCAAAGACCCGAAACGTACAGGAGCACACACTTTTTCTGTTTTTCGTAAATGATTAGTGTAGTTTTGGTGCAGCACCAAATTAAGAGTCTCCCGTTCATCAGAACCTTCGTCTTCTCCTCCTCGCTTCTTCCGCCCGCATCATTCTCACCACTACTTCCCTCTACTGCATCGTACACATCATTCACTTTCTTCTCCTGTGTCACATCGTGAAAGTCAGAGTCATCTGTACCATCAGGCGAGGGCAGATGATCTGCGTCTTTTAGAGCATCTGCATCTTCTTCCGCCCCAATGGCCTCAGCTAAAGCACGGTCATTATCGGTCGACTTTACCACGGACGTCTTTGCCCGGTACAGGGCTCGCAGAGCGTGACTTTTCCATCGCTCGTTACCTGACCAGTCTTCGCGGCTCCTCCTCAGCTCTGCGGTGGTCTTGCGAGTAACTCTCTGTTGACCGTGTATGATGAGATGCGCAGCTTGCTCTTCCTGGTGAGAGCGCATAATTTGTTCTGCGTTATGAGCCGCCAGCGATGACTGATTGTGCACAGCAAAGGGAGGGGGCTTAGGCTCAGCCGGCCTAGCCTGATTCCTCAACTGACGCGCATTCTGACGGATTTGAACGCGCACAAGCTCTGCTGTGTCATATTGCGCACGCGTGACTTTATCGTGGCTGGGGTACGGAGGGAGGTCGTCACTGCCCGCCTGTCATACGTAGAAGTTAGCTATTTATCACACAGCTGTACCATACAAATGTAACATGCCAAATTATCACCTTCAGGGTTTGAGCCGCTCGTTTGTTTTGCCACCGGCGGGGAAGAGTCTCGAGTGCCAGTCGCTTCGAAAGTGCGGGCTTCAAATTTTTAAAAATATGAAAGGCTCCCGCCCGTTAAGTATTTTACTTTTTATTTAACTAAAGTTCGACCCGAAACGCGATAACTGGCTCTGTATGGCTCACCAAAAATTGACATGATATTAAAACAAGTACACTGAAAGTAGAGGCTAATTTTGGTAGCAGCAGCTGTTTCATATTTGACTTCCTTATTGGGTTAGGCGTTTTACAAATAAACTCCTTGACTGTGTCAGAAAGAGGTCTCTATTCGCGTGCAGAGTAAGCTCATTTGGGACAGCGTCAAACGAAATGATACTTACGAACCATTTAGAGTTACAGACAACGACGGAGAAATCCGATACCACTGAATAGCATCCAGCCATAGTTAAGGAAAAAACACAGAGCCCGACACAAAAATCCGACGCTTCATTTGATAGGCTAATAACGCACTCCAAAAAATAAAAACAGCACAGTAAAAACATGTGAATGAAAAAAAAGGGGATTATATTCAGACGGTTACTTCCGGATACCTCGGGATAGCCTTTTCGAAGCTACGAATTATCGTTTTCTTTTCTAGTTTATCCCAAGAAGCAATAGTAGACATTATAGTACGGATGCGCTTTTTCTTAGCGGTTCCACCAGTGCGTCTACCACAACGGTTCCGTATTTTTATTGTAAGAAAGCTAGCTCAACACCACAATAGCACAAATAGTACATTCACATTGACTTACTTGCTCAAGTCTGCGCATATCCTTCATGTATGTTAAGAGGTCAGAGACGCCAGGAAAAATTTCCTTGCGTCCCTGACCTTTTAACGTCTTTGACGAGTGGTGTCCCTTGCAATATTAAATTTTTCGGAGGCGGCCTTAGCGCCCCCACATTTAGCGATCGTCAAGGCCTCGCGCTTTTGCTTCATTGTGAAGCTTCGCTCAACGCGCTTCATCGCGCAAAATGACTTGATAATTACCGACGCCCAAGAAGTGTTTTATCTTCAACCATTCATCATTTTTTTGTAAGTAATTGGATTAAAAACTTCTTGTATAAATATATGATTGGGCAATAATACAAAATTAGTTACTATGGGAAAGAGGTGTGCTCACAATCACTAGTCGGATTTTTGTGTCTGTCGGATTTCTCCGTCGTTGTCTGTACTGAGAAAATCGATCTTAAAGTTGGCCAATTGATTTTCGCACCTAGCCGAAACTGTGACATTTGGTGTAAACTTCCATCGAAAAAATTGAAAACCTACCCTTATTCAATTGCTTAACCCTTTAAGCCCGGTGTTCTGTATTATACAGAATATGTAATATGACAGTGGGAAGTATGCTGCAAGCTTATATACGCGAATGGCGACAGCGATTCTGCACATATAGGAGTTTGTATTTGTGGGGATGGGGCATCTTATCATTTTGGATCAGAGATAGACGGGTATTATTCCTCTGCAACAGAAAAGGCAATATAAAATGCCCAGAGGTTTCAAAATTCTAACTTCGTCCCGTCATCTTCTCGCCCACGCATTCGTCCATAGGTTTCAAAATTCTAACTTCATCCCATCTTCTCGCCCACCATTTCGTGAAATCGTCCAGAAATGACGGAGTGGATTGACCCAAAGGAGTTCAAGCGTTTATGGGCCTCTCTGATCAAGGCTGGATGGAAGGCAAGACCGCCGACAGGCCTGGACTCGGAGCACACCTATGTAAAACCAGGCGTGAAAGGTCGGCTTCGTAAGGACAAGGCAGAATTGGAGTACTTTGTTGGTGCGTGTTGCCCGCCATAAACATGACTTGCTTTTTTTTAACGCTGAATGTACTAGGCACAAAAGCGTTGTGGGGTTTTGCTATGCGAGAAGGGTTGATACCTCCTCTTACCCCCTCTTTTCGAGGCCCAATAGCTGTCGGACGGCCTCCAATGGGAAAGCAGGCCGCGTATGCAGCTGCAAGGAAACGAGTGCCCTCGCCAACCCTCTTGTCTGGTGCAGTGGAAGATGACACGGTCACGGCGGGTACAGATCAAGGGGGCGGCGTGGAGAAACCTGTTACGGCGGATACAGAACAAGGGGACGCCGAGGAGGAGACTGTGCCGGCGGATACAGAACAAGGGGGCGCCGAGGAAGAGACTGTGGTGGCGGATACCGAACAAGTTGATGCCATGCAGCTAGCTGCGCCGGCAGATACGGAACCGACTGCGGCGGCAGATACAGAGCACGGTAATGACGTCGAAGGTAGTGTGACGGCTCCTACAGAACAAGGATGTGGCGAGGTTGCGACCAGCTGGACCGGTCTGGATGTGTTCGATTCTCCACACTTTATCGACGCGATGAGATCTGAAAGATTGTTTGGGCCTGTTGATGCGGACGATGTGAACATAGCTGACCATAGCCTGGCGCCTCCAGAAGACGTTGAGTCTGTTAGAGATCCTCTCGATGCTCCTCGGGACCTATCCGAATTATACGAAAGCGAGGTGGAATCAGATGACGAGTTTGAAGACGACAGCAGCGAATTTGCACAAGATGATATTGCTATGCGCACGATGGCTGCTTCTGGTTGGGAGATCTATGATCAAAACCATTGTGGTAAGATAGCATCATACAGAGTACTTTCAGCTGCATCTTTATATGCTGTGCCTGGTAGTTTTTCTAATATGTTTGTAATTCTGTATAATCCGGAGTACAGGCGACCTACAGCTTGATGAAGCAACCGACTTATACAACGGAACGTGGGGGCCCACCAGGTCTGCCGCAGCCTTCGCCAGCTCGCCACTGGGTATGTTTTTCTACTTTCTCCCTAAGAAGTTGTGGTTTCACATTGCGAAGGAGTCCGAGGCGTATCGTATCGAGTGTATACCAAGTGTCGCTGCCGCCCAGCGTGCTAAGCAGCTCGAGGCTAGCGCAAAGGACCCCACGAAGACAGTACAACCAGTAGAAGCATTGGTGGAGAAGCTGACGAAGACAAGATCCATAAAGGCTCACGAAATTTTGCACGTGGTGGGTCTGCTGATAGCGCGGTCGCTGTGCAGTCACACGGATGGCCTCGACAAGCACTGGCGGACACAGGAGGATGGAGCGATACCCCGAGGAACGTTCAGCAGATAACATGTCTCGGGATCGTTTTAGTACCATCATGAGATACCTTCACTTTCAGAGCTCAGCCGTGGGCGCTGCTACGATTGACAAGGCTTGGAAGGTGCAACCTGTATTGCAGACACTGGAGAAGACGTTTCGCCGAGGGTATCGACTTGGAGCGCGCATAAGCTTCGACGAGGGGACCATTCCTAACCGAAGTAAGTTCAATCCGGTGCGCGTCTACAACAAGGACAAACCGCACAAGTACGGGACGAAGGTGTACATGACCTGCTGTGCGGAATCCGGGTATTGTTCTCGGTGCGTATTCTCTTTTTACTCTGTACGATACAGCATTGGCTACGCTGATTAGCTTGTTCCGGATGGTACAGAATGGCATGTTCTGTCGGACACGGAGTTAGCTGACTATTGTGCTTGGTGTTCTGTATGCCTCAGCATTGAAGTGTACATGGGTGCCTCGGACGAGTCGAAGAACGCGCAGACTCCTGCAGAGCGAAAAGTAGCCAAGTATAAAGCGAAGGGAGTCGCGCAGAAAGCTGTCATTCGCAACGTCTGCAAAGCTCTGGATGGGCAGCAGGGAAAACGTCTTATAATTGCGGATAACTTCTACTCATCGTGCGCACTCGCGATCGCGCTGATGGAGAAAGGGTATTACTACGTCGGGACACACCGAAGCGCCGTCTTGGGTGGCCAGCTGGATTCGCGCTCACACAGAAAAAGCGGCCCGTGTCGATGCCCCGAGGAACTTATCGTATTGCCCAGTCGAAGGATCACCCTGACCTGGTTACTGTGTCTTGGATGGACTCAAAACCTGTGAATCTAATTGCTACCGGTTGTGCAAGCACGGCTACCACCGTCACCAGAAAGGAGAAGGGATCCGCGATATCTCAAGTGGTGCCATGTCCTAAGTTACTTGCCAATTATCATAGTGGAATGGGGGGCGTTGACCGGCACGACCAGTTACGTCTCCAGAGGTATTCAATCCAGCGATGCGTTGCCTTCAAGAAGTATTACCGGCAGCTCTTTCTCGGGTTCGTCGACATGGCCATCGTGAACGGCTCCATCGTGCATAAGATAAAAATGCGAAAAGATGGCAAACCAGTACCAAGTCATGCAGAGTACATGCGTCTCTTACATGTCGAGTTATTAGCACTCACCGCAACAAGTTTGGCTAGTAATAAGCAAGCAGAAGACTTGGCCTCGATCCCACTGCCTCGACCCGAGCACCAACTACAAGAGCAAGAGAGAAAATACAAGGACAAGCGACGTCAGCACCTATGCAAGGTTTGTTCTGCTATGGCTCCACCAAAAACCAAAGTATTTGAGAGCCGTTTTTTTCTGCGAGGCCTGTGAGGAGCTGCACGATGGATATGTCCCCTCTGCAACTGCGTGCGCCGAAAAGAAGCAGGAAACCGACTCACATGCGATCAAATTTGGCATGACTCTTGGGCAAACGGCACTGCCATACCTGCTCACCTGAAGAAGAATATTAGATTCCGTAAGCGTAAACGCAGCGAAGATGCATGAGAGCATACCGAGGTTAGCTAGCGAAGTATTAGTTTCTAATGCCGCATTGAAATAAATACCTCCTTCTCCCTGTCAGCAGTTCTATGCGTTCCCACACCAACATTTCGGCCAAGTTTTAGCTTAGTTCTTCTTCACTTCCGTCTAGTCTAGAACTGGCCGAAAAGTTGGTGTGGGAACGCGCCGACGCGCCGACAAACCTTTGGCGCGACCAGTCATTCTGGCGCCAAAACCGTTTTGCTATCGGATTCCGGGGGATACTGATAATCAAAGTTTTTTTTACAGACATCGTTCGCTGCACATTATTTCTAAGCCAATAAAAACAGAGATATCGTACAGATGGTGGGTACATTGCTGCATTTATGGCAACCAAAACATCAACTATGTCCCAATTCACAGCGTCTACGACACTGCGCATGCCGAACGGCTTGCAACGGATTAATTTTATCGAGCTAACAGCAATATGTTAATCAAGTCAAACAATTGTTCTGTATAATACAGAATAGAGTTCGGGCTACATGGTTTAACAAGGGCTTTTAAATAACACTTGAATCTTAAAAAATCGAAAAAATATTGAGTCCTAAATATATCGTCATTTCGATGGCCAATAAATAGAGATTTTTGGGCGACCACAACTTCCAGCATTCTGTAGCTTATTAATCTCAAGAGATAGAGGAGACACCCCTCTTTCGAGAGTGGCAAAATCGCGATTCATACTTAGGTTCGTAAGTATCATTTTGCTTGACGCTGTCACAAATTTTGTACTTTAAGCTGCTTACTTAAAATCAAAGCAAACATTTGAGTATTATACTCGGGAGTAGGCTACTCATACGGTAGGCTTGGATGGTCTGCAAGGCAGTCTCAATGAACTCACGGAAGATCAAAATTACGTTAAAGTATTGCCCATTGACACCCAGAATTCCGTATCGGTTTGTGATATGTGCATCCCGTTGGGTGCGACAAGGGTAGAGGAAACCTACGCGACTACGATATCGCGGCAACGACAAGGACACCTAAATTAATTTCGTGTGCTCTTATTGGCCTAGACGTGCTCGGGTTATTGCTCCGTGTCTGAGGCGAGTACCGTTCGGATACAAAGTGTTAAAAGGTTTGCTGCCGTCGTGCTTTAAAGAAAATAGGTAAAACTTCGCTGGTACTTCCATTTTGCATCGCAATCGCTCCATGCAGAAGTTATGAAGCTTTTGTGCTGCTATGGCTCGCGGAGTGTTCTTGCTTTTAACTTTAATGCTTACTTCCCAATTTACCTACAAGTGTTCAAGTCAATTAGGGAACAAAACAAGTCAATGTGACCTTTTCCGAGCAGGTATGCATAAGTTTGGCGCAGCAGCCAAACTTATGGATCATTTCATCACCACCAAGTACGATACAAATAAAGAATAAACTCCACATGCCAGAACGCCCAAGCCGAAGATTGTGCCCCAGGTTTGAGATAATGAACACGCTTATGATTGTCGTGGCCATGGGCCAAGGGAATTTTGGTCGCCACTCAGGCTGAAAAGTGCCCGGTCATGTGCTCCCGTGAGATTGTGGTTCAGTCACCTACGAAAACGAGTGTCTGCTGGAAGTCGTTCACTGCTAGAATCGGAGAGTCACACTGAAGAACAAGGGCAGATGCTTCAAGCGAAGAAGGTAAGTTGGTAAAAAAAATAGTCTGTACGTACTTGTATTCGACAACTTGCTCGACTGTTTTTAAAGAGCTGATCGACAGTGTTTGCCTGATACTCCCGGTAAGGAGTGGAAACATCGAAATGAATAACGAGGTGGCTTGGCAGATTGTTTTAGCACTTAAGAACTGCAGCAAACCAAAAGCCTGACACACTCGCATGTAAATTCACAATTGAACGTATCCTTACAATCACTCCGAGTGGCGCAGCAACGCCGCTGTGCTCAATGCAACCACCCCACCTCTACAGATACACTAGACCTTCTTCTTCAGTGTCAATGGTGGTGTCTTCACGACTCAAGAATCTTTATAGAATGAAACGCGCATCTGTCTGAAAATTATACAAAAAAGAGAGCGGATTGATGATCACGATAGCCTCATGCCCACGGCCCGTCGGTATACTCGCTTAGTGTTTCTTAATGCACTTGCCGTCGTGCAGCTTGGTGATGGTTGAGTTCTCGCAATGTGCAAAGTCCAGCAGGCAGTCGTTGCCGTACGTTGCGCCATCTGATCCGCAAACGGGCATCAAGTCGCGCTGGCAATTGTCGTCGCATTCCTCTGCGTTCCGTTTCTTGGTCACCGTCACGTGCAGCATGGCCTCGTCCGCCTCCGCGTACGCCCATACGCCTGTGAGCGCAAGCGCCACCATCGCAAGTATCGCCGTCATGTTCATTGTTATCTGTATGTTTTTCCTTTTCGTCAAAACTGAACTGACTTTCGAGATTGGCATGTACAGATGTACCGGTACTCAATACCGGTTCTTTTATTTAAAATTAATGAATTTAAAATTCATTTAGGTGTCGAAATAACTGTTTAAATGGGTGGAGAAACTGCATTACGTTAGCTGGAAATATGAGCGACACACGCGGCCACTGCTCCTATGAGTTGAGCTGGTGCAATTGCATAAACTTCGTCTGCTACTCCAGCACCGCAGAGGAGATAATCTTCTGCCTGAAGACAGCTGTCTAAGATAATTTGTGTGGTCTGCTGCTCTCGCAAGCCAATCGGTCCCAAACACCCTCGCGAATAGCCAAACACTCGCACGAGCGTCTGCAGAGAGCGCAAAACAAGCATCGAACGGATTAGCCAAGAAACAAACAGTACTTCTGTCATGACCAAATAAACACGACGCACCTCTTGATCAGCTAGCGAAATGCCGTCCGAGTCTGCTTCAAGAAGATCTCCTAGGGCCTGCATATCGATGGATCGATCCAGTGCCAACACTGCCACCACGTACTTGATGCGGCTCAATGCTTTGGCTTCTTTTCCCTTCCGAGCGAGCAACGCAATGGTCTTGACGACTTTTCCCTCCAGTTCACTCTTCTCGTATTTTAGAAACCGAGGCTCTAATCCGCATGCTTGCAGCGCAGCTTTGACGTGCTGTTTTCCAAGCGGTCGTGACACTGAAGCCATCGTCCACGAATGTGAAGAGCTGCGGCTGGCATCGAAGCGCTTCATAAAATGCTGGGCGCACTCACTCGCGGAGCAAATTTCAGCGTTCGGCTTGACAAAATTAACGTCCACAAGCAGGTGCAGTGAAAGACGTTGAACAGCGTATGCATCTTTAGCCGCGTAGTCGAGTTGGCTAGTAGACAGAGGGCGGTTACCCCAGTCGGAGCACTGTTGTTCTTTGTTCACCTTCTCGTCCAGGCACTCACGATACAGCCGTGATAGCCCCCAGTGTTCAGCCGGAATGTGTCGAAACAAAGCAAGCTGTTTCAGCTCCACTATCAGAGGCCTAGGTCGGTGCGTGGTCTCGCTGCTTCGCTCGTCAAAATGTCCCTTCAGTTCCGGGAATGAATTCTTTATCCTCTCAATGTCGCTGGAAACACAAAACCCGATCAAGATGAGCGGAGATGAGGGCCGCCAGATATACGTTAAGGGGGCTGCCGCTGCCGCCCCAAGAACCTGAACATCCACCACGTAAACGGCATCTCCAACCGCGAGTTGGTAAATGCTTAAGCCTTCCTGCTTTTCGTCGCTTGGGTGGGAGCTACGTTTCTCTGCATTCTCAACATTTGAGGTCGACGGTTGCTCTTTCATCAAGAACTGTGGCCTCCATTCGCAGTCGATCCCAACAAGCATGTTCCGAGCAACGGCCTGTTCATCGCATTCATCTTCAGCGCGGAGGATAGTCGTCTCTTGACACTTCAGATGCGCAACGACTTCTTCAATTTCTTCGACACAATCAACGTATTTCCACTTGAATCCAGGCGTATTCATCTCATTCAGAGATCGGTTCTTCGCATGGTCGATTGGGTGCCCAAGCATGTGAGAAAAGTTGCAATTCTTTGCCACGGGCCCAGTGTTTTGCTCCGAGGCTGGCAGAACAGAGATACCAGTGCCAGTACTCTGAAATCCAGCAGCAATCTTTTGCAACCGCTTTAGAGCCTTCGTCATGTTCAATAGTGACAGATATTTAAAAAGTGCCTGGACCATACTGAGGTCCTGCACCACAACGGCAAGGCGCTCTGCATTTTGCCAATCGTGCTGTTCAATGAAGTCGTTAAAAGTGCTGTGAATGTGATGCTCACCTGCTGTGGCTTTGTCCATACGAAACACACGAATCGCTTCAACCACAACAGAATTCCACCGAGGATTACGAGCAGCACGCAGCTTGTCGAGGAAGCTGAACTTGCTGCTCTTTTCTGGCTCGTCCCCCTGCATTTGGTCATCAGTATTAACACTCAGGTCGATCGTTCGTAGTACGAGATGGAGGAACTCCCACCGGTCGGGATCACAGGCAACTTCAGCGAGAAGTGAAACCCAGTTCAAGCATTCCTGAGGTGAGATTTTGGCCCGTTTATCCACCCCAAACTCACGCTTCAGCCCGTCATAGACGTCCAGCAGCATGTATCCTATCCGGCGGGTATGCTTCGATTCGTCGTCTCCATTGACGCCAAACACGAGAAACTCGAGACATGAGCGGAGGTATGAGATCTCATCGCCCACGCCGCCACAATTCAGTTTTCTCCAGAGCAAAAATTCCCTTGTCGACCTCTTCAAGTCAGCGTGGGTAAATACAACGCCATCAGCGCTTAACGCCGTCAAAAGCTGCAGACAAAGTTCACGAGGGCCAACACTAGCAGGATCAGAAAACTGGTGTCTTGTCTCCTCCTGTGCTGCTGCCTCATTCACGTCTGGCTTGATAAAACCCTCGTCAGCGCTGTCAGTGCGACGTGCTCCATATTCGCGCTCTCCAGCTCCAGTTGCATCGTTCCGTCGAAGAGTACGTTTGAAACGAACAGGTTCATGGCACAGTGGCGACGGATCCCAACACTTGGGGTCAAGAATGAACCCTCGAGAGAGCTCGTTCCAGAGCTGAACGCCATCTTGAACCTCCTCTGGGCAGCGCACAACTTCCGCCACTAGCAACGGCATCGCTACCCCGCCATTTTTATTCGTCTTGGTCGATGGACTTCCTTTCTGGAAATGTTCCCGTACAAACGCCATCAATGCTTCAAGCGTCAGTGCTTCCGCTTCTGGGATATCCAACCTGTTATCACTCTTAACAACAACCTGGCCGGATGTTTTGTCCTCCACAGCAACTACAGGACACAACCAGTGCAGCTTGGGCAGGATCACAAAGCGACTCTCGCCTATCGTTGTCTGGTTATTCGCTCGCACTTTTGCAGGCAAGTCCGTTTCCATGTCGGTGGTCCACCATCCTCGCAAGTGGTCAGTTGCAACGCTCGGATTCAAACACGTCTTCTGTGTGGTAGAAACTCTTGCAGGATTCCGATGGAAACACCAATCGTGAGCTATGGAAGTCTCCCATGTCGAGACAAAATGACTTAGCGGCTCAAACAGGTATCCACGCAGGACGATGTGTGACTGCACACTGTCACTGTAATTCTCCTCCAGCCACGTGCGTACACTTTCACCTTGACGCATGGCCAACTTCCGATCCACTTCCTGCACTCGCCACGCCAGATTTTCGCCAAGATGGGGCCCAACATATTGCTCCAGCGGAACGTACTTAAAGTTAATATTTTCTTTGTCTGCATCATTAGCATCGTACGTCTCACCCCTTGTGTCACTGTGAACAGGATTGAGCAAGAAGAATTTGACCGACGACTCGACGTGGAAGTCTCGCAGCTTTCCACCCTTCTGAAAATTGCATCGAAACAGAAACTTCAGCTGCCCCACCGTTCGGTTCGTGGACGATACGATCTGTCTACCAATCTCCATCTTCTCCGTGCTGAGGTGAGGACAGAAGCGCAGCCAAAACTCAAGTAGAGTCGAGAAGTAGACTCCGAGCGCCAATGATCGACCGTTTGACGTATTGTCTGCATACATTTGTGCCCTTACAATTATCATCTCAATCCACAACAAATCCACGGTTCTCGTTTACCTTGTAGAAATGCCAACAGCGGCGCTGGGTCGTCCACCAAAGCGTTCAGCCAATCGATAACCGCATCGAAGTTCAATGCTTCGACACCAAATTCCGCAGGTAAAACTGGAAACCGATCGCCGCTGAGTATGTGCGGACTTGTGACGGTCCATAACAAATCACGAACCACCTTGGGCATGCGCGAAGCACTTGAGAGGCGGGGGCACTCATCATTGGGGGCCATGTCTACCGCTGTGTAATGCGGATGATGATTGGTCAAAACTTCTTATCCTGTAAAGTACAGCATAGTACCTTTAGACGAACAAAACTCCAAATCACAAAAAAAAAAAGGGCAGATGCTACTGTCCATGCGCCGACTGTATGCTTTTACCATGCAGCCACGCCAGGTGTTGTCCATAAATTACGTTCTGCGTAATTTATATCCATACTGAAATCAAGTATTTACCGCCGATCAGTTTTTCACCGCATCAAGTTGCTGCTAAGTTGCATTGTCAATTTTGTAGTCCATGTATTGAGTCCACGTATAATCCATAAATCACCCGTGCATTAGGCATGAACACGAGCACAGGTAACGTTAGTATTATAGTCCATGTATCGAGTCCATGCATTGGTCAGATATTCTCCGTGTATTTAGACCCAAATTAGATGGGTTAGTTAGATCTACCATGGAGCACTAGCTGAAGCATGTGAAAGCGCAATATCGTGAGACCTTTTGGAGTTACATCCAGCGCAATGCCATTGTCTACCATTCGCCAGAGTCGTAGCATTACGAAGAAACCACAGTTGTGGCCGTCCGTCTGAATTGGCGCGTTGATGGATACAACCTCATAGTCGTCGCTCAGCCAAATCCCAGGACAGTCGATCCAGCACGGTCTTGTAAGTCCTCTGGTTCATGGAGTCATAATAAAGGACTCGAGTTCGCTTCACATCTACTGCAATTCCGCACCAGTGCAAATTTCCAACGTTAACCGGGATCATAAGGAGGTCTGCCTCTCCCACCAGCTCTTGCGCTTTTTTCTTGAGAACGATAAAGCAGGACCGTTAAGGATCGGACGTCCACGTTTGGACTGGTCTGCTTCGGCTGCTTCTGCGATCTGATCTTCTAAGGTTTTTCTTTTGTTGCGCCGGCTGCGGTTGAACAACTTCCTCTTGCCAGGTTGGTCAGTACCAAACCTTGTATAAAAGGCGAAGAGAAGATGTACACACTGGCCTTTGTGGAAAAAGTATTTACACGGGCAAGTGCGAGTAGTTAGATCCACTGACCATCCTTCCTCCGGCTGTTCATCTCTTTCCATTCTAGCCGCATTAGCACCAAGTTGCACAGCCACATCCACAACTTCCATCGACTTCCTCTTCGGCTTCACGTAGATTCGAGGTGTAGCTTTAGAAACGACAAGTACAAAATTGCTGGAGCCGTCGAAGGATGGAGTCTCTACGAGCAGTTGCTGTCGGCGCAAAGCTGTCGCGCGCCGTCGAAGCCTGCTGCTAGCGGTAGATGTTTCATGGAATGCAGCACCCGACACGCTCTCCATTCGACAACAAACTTGAAGTTGACCAAGCAAAGACCCCATTAGCATTCGCTCTCGTAAAGTGTAGGTTTTCTTCAGCTTGGCATTGAACGTTTCCACGGGATTATTTGTAGTTGCCCAACCAACAGGCGTACGGAAGCACTGCCATTTCACAAACTTTCCCGTCAGCCACTGCTGCAGAAAATACTCTCCAAATCGCTCGACATCTGGGTCGGCAAGCCACCGCCGCACTGCAGACGTCTTTTTAGCATGAAATTCCGACGCGTTTCTTGCGTAATGCATATCAAATATATCGGCCAAGACCAGGCTACGCTTACCGGGTAGTAGATACCTCGTCCGCTCATGAACTTTTGCGATAACGTGGTAAAAGCACATCAAAATCTCTGTTTCACAATCCTCGAACACTAAAGCCATCGCATTGTACTGGGCTCCGTCGGCGTCTCCAGGAAT
The DNA here is from genome assembly GCF_000142945.1 of Phytophthora infestans T30-4. NCBI lineage: Eukaryota > Oomycota > Peronosporomycetes > Peronosporales > Peronosporaceae > Phytophthora > Phytophthora infestans. The sequence goes on from NW_003303731.1 coordinate 1,029,627, forward strand.
GTAGTGCACTACCATCGGCTTCCGCAAAAATCGAGCGTAGATAGCTCGGAGGGATGCAAGCACACTCGCGTAGTGACGCTCTTCTTGTTGTGACACGACGAACAAAGCAACCAAGTGAAAGGAACGAGAATGGTCAGAAATTCCACAGACAAAGGTAGGATAATCCACTTGGTTCAACTTGTAGGTCGCATCAAAATGCAAAATGAAACTGTGCGGATCACGGTCGAGTCGTTTGAAGAGTGTCTTCGTGGTGAAGCCGACAAAAAATGTGCCAGTGTCGATTCCTTCACCAATATTGATGTCTCCATTACAATTCATGTTGCTCGAAAACGAAAATGCAGAGCTTTCTTCTTCTAGCCCAGTGTAGGCTTTTGCTCTGATAGCTTCCTCCAGAATATCCAAGTCGTCCGTATTGTTCAATTCAGTCTTGCGGCAATACGTAACAAAACTTTGCACCTTGCTGAGATGCGGAATTTTTTCCGCAGAGGCACCAACAGCCAGCGCGTTTCAAATTCGAGCAGGTTTCAGACCGTTAACAGCTAGTTGGCGCGCCGTTCTCTTTTGTTCCAACGTCAGGCTGCCAGTAGGAGGATCATTTCCTTTCACTTCGTGTAAACCAAGCTCGTAAATATTCACTATGCCGCATTTGCAGCATACAAGCGTCTTGCATTTCCAACGACACCTTAAAGGTGCGACACACGCATCCGCACACGTAGCTGAAGAACACGAGAAGACCCGGTATCGCATTGTGTGAGGTGATGGATCCGTACACACGGCACATATCGATGTGTTGCTGACAGTGACTTTGTGTTTCTTCGCGTGCTTCATGTTTTCCACAATACGCTCGCTTTCCACCTCCGACACCTGCCGATACAGCATAGCCCACGGGAGTGGCTTTCCCATTTGTTAAAGCGGCTGTGTCGGATACATTGTTAGCAATCAAGCAAACAAAATACAATAATTAGGTAGTTTTAGCGTCCGTACGGTAGGTAGAGGATTTCGTCTAGCTACTCACTATGGGCTTACGAGTGCTGCGCGTAGAGAGCAAGGGGAGTCAGGTGGCGTTGTCGGTGGCTGGTCTCGACGTTTCCTACCGCAGATTTTGATTGGATGCGTGTCGGCCAATCTCCGGAGGTTTGTAATCGGTCACTGGTTGGCTAAAATTTAGTTTGTTTGATTACCTGACATTTGGTGGATTGATTGATCTTCTAGTGGATGTCAATTCAGCTATGGATTAGTATAGTGTGTTATTTACTGGGCTCACAGATCTGTGGATTAATAGTATCTCTGTGGATTGACCTCATAGTACTGTGGACATTTTACGCGTCCTCGAAGCTATTCAGCCCATGTCTCTCATTCGTCGAGAACCAATTTTCTTGTTTTGTCCAATAGTAAGCCACTTCACAAAGTATCTTTCGCTACACCATTTCCATTTCAACCTCCCTGTTCAGAGAATGAGCGCCGCCAAAAAGTCCGTCATCGAGCTGCGCCACCCGTCGGGTTCACGTGCCGAGGTGCATCTGTACGGCGCGACAGTCACTTCTTTCTACGCGGCACAGGAGCCTGAGCGTAATGTGCTTTTCCTGTCGTCAAAGGCGCTGCTAGACGGCAGCAAACCAATCCGCGGCGGAATTCCGCTTGTGTTCCCTGTCTTTGGCGCCGCTGAGGGATTCCCCAACCACGGCTTCGCTCGTGTCAATAACTGGAAATTGAGCCAGCTGGATCAGACCGTGGGCGACGACAACAGCCCCACAGTCGCCACTTTTGCGCTTGATATCTCGTCGGAGATGAAGGCCATGTACCCGCACGACTTTGGACTCGTGTATGAGGTCAAACTCTTCGCAAATGCGCTCGCTACAGCTATCCACATCCAGAACAAATCGGAGAGCGAGATCGCCTTCCAGGCGCTACTTCATACGTATTTGTCGGCGGACGATGTGCGTGACGGAGGCGTCGTGGTCGAGGGCCTCAAGGGCCTCACGTACCACGACAAGGTCGCGGGCCAGGAAAAGAGTGAGGAGCGCGACGTGTTGACCTTCGACCAGGAGACGGATAGTGTCTACGCTAACGCCCCGTCACCCGTCATTGTGCGCATCAAGCGCGCAGTCGGCCAGGAACAAGTCGTGACCATTGAGAAGGAGGCATTCATTAAGAGCGGCGCCACACACACGGCACAGCAAAGCGACGTGGTCGTGTGGAACCCGTGGATCGACAAGGCCAAGGGAATGAGCGACTTTGGAGATGACGAGTACCCCACCATGCTCTGCGTCGAGCCTGGTCGCGTCAGCGAACAGCAGAAACTTCCGGCTGGACAAACCTTCACGCTGCAGCAGGCCATCAAGCTGTCAGCACTGTAGCTGATGACTTGTGTGATGAGACAGCACACAAGTAGCACACGATGACAGCAGACCAAATTGGAGTTGACAGTCGACTCCCGGATACCGCTTTGTGGAGTTCTTGGCCAACTTAATATTTGAACTTAAGTGGTAATTTCGGTGTGACCCTGTCTCCATCTTCTCTCCAACGCAACGCTGTTTATAGAGCGAAACTCTTGAACTGCTCAGCATTTATACTTAAAGACCTCATTGCATTGGTTGCCTTAGGTGCCGAAGAAGCAGACGATTGTAGGCTCGAAAGCCCATGGCGGTGGTGGATCTCGACGCTATCGGCGTGTAGCGCACACGCACCAGATGGTCGATACGCTTTGTGGGCGAGAAGAATCAACTGGCGAAGAACCGCAAGAATGATCGCACGCTTCACGCTGGAAGGTACGTACCCCCATTATAAAATGCAGAGAAGAGAAGAGACCACTTACGATTTCTTCCCAGCTGACAAGCAGGAAATCTTGCGCCTTGCTCGAGTGCTGAAGGACCAGATGCACGACAGTATATAGCTGATGAAGATCCTTGGTACTCGTGCCTTCACGATCCGAGACCAGTGGCTAAAGGTGAAGAGCGAGCTGGAAGAAGAACACCACGCGTACGACGAGAAAATGAAGACTTTGATGGAGATCGAGCGTCTTGAAAGTCTCAAACGACAAGAACACCGCGATAAAATCAAGAAGCTGAAACGATACGCAGATCGCAAAATCCTCGAAGATCAAATCGAAGATCGTCGTCGAGAGGAGGAGGAGGCGCCGAGACGACATGAAGCGGAGCTTCGTTGTGCCAAGTTGCGCTCGATGCAGGAGACAATGGCCAACAAGAAGGCAGAACTGGGCGAGTTGCGAGTCAAACGAGCTGCTGAAGCGCGGGAACGACAGGCGCACGAAGCTGACATGGCCTTGGCCAGGAAGCATAAAGAGGAGATGGAGGAACTGCGGCGAGCTCGTGAAGCTCAGGCGCTGCATCGTGAGCGTGCTCGTGTTAAAGAGGCGACGATGCAGCAACGCGAGTACGACTCGATCATGGTGCAGGTCGAGTCGGACAAGACTCGAGTCAAGGAGGAAGACGAGAAACGCAAGTTGGCAAGTATGGCCCATCGTCGCGTGCTGCAGTCTCAAATCGAAGAGAAGGAACGCTTGAAAAAGCTCTCGTTTATCAAGAAACAGAAAAAAGTTCAAGCATTCAAGGAGGAATATGCAAAAGAGTTGGAGAAGTTGGAGAGGATTCGGATGGAGGAGGGTGGAGAGCTGGTCGAAGCTGGTGTGAATCCGCTGTACTTGTCTGAGATGAAGGCTCTCGTCATTGAGAAGCAGATTCGGTAGACAACACTTTACCTAGTACTTTCACATTACTGTACTTCATTCTCTAGGACTCACCACAGCGTACGAATGTAGCGACCTCTGAATCAAATACTACTCCTCACGTCCTGGTCATCTATCGGTGAGCAAAGAAAATCGTGCAGACAAACAGCCCTGGCAATATACCTACTTTTGTAAAACAATGGGAACAACGAGAGAACCAGAACGAATGAAGGCTGAGAATGCTGAACAGTTCAAGAGATATACCAGTATACCTGAAAGTATGGATACCAGTGATACTCCCAAACGATTTTGCAAATTCTGCGTTTCATTTGGCTGGTCTACACTTTCATGGCTACATTACGTCATCAAGTCAGAACCGGGCTTCCATTTACCGTTAAGCAATAAGCAATACCACCAACGTCGCTAAGAGCAGCAGCCGCGCGGAAGCAAACGCAGACGCTCAACTACAAACGAGGGACATCGCAAGAAGCCGAGGGAGATTGAGGAAGCTTCAAGCGACATGATGCTTCCCGAGTTTTTGCTCGTGCTCGCGGAGACAGAGGACAAGATTAAGGAGCTGTATCGGGTCACATAAATCGTCTTGGAGGAGATGGAGCTTCATCCTGACATGATGGAGGAGCTGCTGCTCGTTCTGCAGCAGGCGACACGATTGCTGGGCCATGAGAAACAGGTCCTGGAGATTGCGCGCAGCGCCTTGACCAAGTGACAAGATTATTTAGAGTTTGACTTTACTCGGGCGAACAATAAAAACATTACCTTTTTCTTTTGAAGTTAATTTTCAGCATATCCTCGTGTTGCAAAAGACGTTTCATCATTGTTGCGTAAAAGTTTTGAAACGAAACAGCTACGAAACTCATCATCGCGTTCTGAAGGCCACTTTTTCCTCAAACTCTAACGTGTATGAAACTGCCGGATAAGTCACGCTAGCTGTAGTTTTTCACATTACGAAAAAAATGACATATACCGTTTGTTCGTGTTTGTTTTGGTGGCATGTTATGTTTTGTGCACCTCTTGAAAGCCTTAATTTAGTTTGAGCTGAACAGCGAGATGCCATCTAGAATCTAAGCTCAAGCTACAAGTTTTTGTCAGCGTTTTTTTAAGAAATGGCTCAAGCCTACGCCGTCGCTACAGCTCGCGGAGACACGCTCGCCACGCAGCGGTGCGACCTGCTATCTCCAGAGAACGAGTACCTAGGTATGCACCTCTTGCCACACTCATTCCCACCGCTTCTTCGAGCTCCAATGACGATTCCACCTGTCTTCTGCTCCAGACCCCAACCCAGACCTGCACTCGCTCTTTGCAGTACGCGTCAGACCCGCTCGTTCCGTGTGAGTTTGTGCATAATATCTAACAGTAAGCGTACTTTATGCAGGAGTACAACCGCATGTTCTTCGAGGGTCGATTAGCCGGCTGTGAGGTCAAATGGAGCAAGCGAATGACGCTCTGGTACGTTGAGGTTTTCTACGAAGAATTCCAATAGAAAGTTTGTATTCTTCACTAAGTGTTTCAGTGCTGCAGTGCTGGACTGTGCAGCTTTCAGCCTCTCAGCAGCTTCTGTTCCATTCGGTTGAGGTACATTGACGTTCTGTAGCTTCGAAGCTGTGAGGTACCAATTTACTCCTCCTCTGTGCTTTTCAGTGAACCATTGCTAAAGCTTCGACCACGCAGCGATATGGTCAACACTCTACTGGTGCGAGACTATGCTCAAGTATCTGATGTAACTTGCACAACCGGACTTTGACGTCGTCTTTGTTGAGCAGCACGAGATGATCCACGCGTACGTGTTCGTAGCGACGCCCGTGCGCGACCACGACGACCACGGGCCGCTGTTTCAAGCTCACATGAATCGGATCAACGAAGCTGCGAAGACCAAGATCACGGTCTTCCACACTTTCCTCGACGAGGTGAACTCGTATCGACAGCACATCTGGCAGTGCAATGTGAGTGTGTTTAGAGGCAGTATCCTACAAAATGGCCCTTGTAGCTGAACTACAGATGCTACCGCTGTCGTTTCTGTGCTGCAGGGTCCGTGTCGACACACTCGGCCGTACTTTGGTCTCGTCAAGAGGTCGATGAACCGAGCTCCTGGGCCAACAGATCGCTGGTGGGCGGACCACGAACGACGTTGCGGCGGGAGCTACACCAAGATCAAGGAGCCTGCGGCGTTCACGGCCAAACAAGCGAAGAAGAGGGAGCAAGAGCTGGCTCGGGAGGAAAAGCAGAAGAAGAAAGCTGAGGACGCAAAAGCTGCACCGAGTGTGAAGTCGTTCTTCCCAAGGATGAACGAGGACAGCGACGCCAAGACAAGTAAAGCGGAACAGTCTACGCGTGTTGAAACGAAGCCTCCTCGTGCTCGAAAGAAGACTCCACCACAATCTGGAACTGTGAAGCGGAAGAAAGAACACGACGGCGACGCCAAGAGCTCAGACTGGCCGACGCTTGCGTTCCCCTCCTCAGCTTCTGCTGTGTACTCTGCAGATGGAGATGAAGACGGATACTTTTTAGTGGGGGACATCCAAGCACTCTTTCAGACTCCCCCGACACAGCAGTTTAGTCCCCGTGGCCGTAAGAGAGATCGTCTGGAGGCATTCGACCAAGTTCAAGGTGACGACGCCACTAGAGCAAGCGCTTCAGGTTCTTGTGCTGTTGTAGACTTGACTGTGTCTGACAGTGACGGCGGTAGTGACAACGAGCAGCTGCAACAGGCCATCAAACTCTCACTGGCAAATGGCAGGTTGCCGAGAACAGGGACAGGAGAAGAGGACGTTGTTGAGATTGACTTACGTTAATTGCGATTACTTGGCGAGAATTCTTCCACGGCCTGCCGCGTCTCTAGGCTTCTGCTCTCCGACACGTCGCCGCCATTCCGCAAAATCTCGTCCCGTGGGACCGCTGTGTTATCATGACGAATGTCGTCATTCCTGGCGAGGGCTCTGTTGTTCAGGCGCTGTTTACAGTCTAGCAGCTGTGGCCCAGCATGCATGAAGCGCACCAGATGTGTGAACACCTTCAACGTTTGCTGAAACGCGTTCATGGCGAGATAAAGAACAGACGCAACGTGGCGGACTCTTTGTCACTGCAGTCCAAGTACGAAATTCGTGGCCGTTGTGACCACGTTTGTGAATTTTCTGAGGCTTTGCTCGCACAAGGAGCTGCTGCTGCGAGTGTGCAAGCACCGAGTCATGCTGAACGGGCTTCACCGCATCTATAAAGACGTGTGCGAGCTGGTTGAGGCGATGAGCGTTGCAGCTTCGACGAATTGGGCAGAGCTATGGACTGACGACATCCAAACGCAGGAGATTGTGCTGACTGCAACGGTGAGCGACTCGGCGATGGTTTTCAACGAGTTACAGGACGCGCAGTCTCAAGTCGAGGCCTTGCTAGTGCTCACGGTCGAGCTGGAGCAGCGAGAAGCTTGTCAAAGAGGAGAGAATGTCGACAATTAGAAGCTGATGATATGTACGATCACTAGGGGGTGGGGGGGGGCTTCTGTGGTCGTGAATCGAGTTCCGCCTTGGTTTCTCTCCCGATTTGAGCTGCAGGTTGAAGACAAACCTTTCGCTCGTGAGCCGATGGATTTGATGTATCGTGGTGTGTGGGGTGCAGGCAACAAGAGTGGCGTTGAAGCGCTATTCCGAGGTCGACTCGATGCAGATCAACGAACGTACCAGACAGAATATCGGGGCGGAGTTGGAGCAATGCTATAAACTGGTGCATCCAAACGTGGTGAGAATCTAAGGTGCATCACACGTGAGCTCTCCGCCTTTCATCATATGGGAAGACGAGGTGCATTTTGAGATGTCGGGAGCCAAGCTGAGTGACTACGGCTTGGCAACTCTACGGGCTAATGCTACACCTCTATCGAGTAATTTGCGGTGGAGTGCTCCTGAGTGTCTGCTTCAAAGAGCTACGGTCGCATCGGACGTGCATTCGTTTGCGATGTGTCTGATAGAGATAGAGACCGGCGAGCTGCCCTTCGCTTTCCTCGATGACGACGACGTCCGTCATAACCAAAGACACGACGAGATCCCGAACCGCCCCAGCAGCATGAGGGATGACGCGGCGGAACTGGTTCGATCCATGACGGACTCGGATTCTGGGAGACGCGTGTCGTTAGACCACGTCATTGCCGAGATGAAAAGATTGGCTGACCTGGCTGCTGCTGCCACGTGCAGTGTGTGCTTGTCCGAGATCGCGACTGACTCCCGGCTCTGTTCGCAATGCGGGACCCGGGTGGATAACACTGCGCGTATGAGCCCACGGCTTCGGAGCGTACGTGTAAACTTGCAAGCAGAAGACAATTCCGTAGCGGAGGTCCTGGATGCCGTGCGACGTGGTAGCTCAGATCAACAACAAGCGCTGATTCTGCTACTGGAAATATGTCTGGATGATACACAGCGCAGAGAGATCTACGAGACGGACGGAGTTGGTGATTTGGCTTCTGCGCCCAGTCGTCCTCACTTTGTTCAGATCTGTGCACTGTCGTGTTTACGCTGGATTTCAGTGATTAACTCGAGCTTTCCCACAGGAGAACTCAAAGCCCTCAAAGAATTCATTCGCGATGTCACTTCGGACGAATGCACATCGCTTGTGAATGACCTACGCAACGGAGGAGAAGAGGAGAAGCTGAAGGCGATCGTGTACTGCGCTGGAATCGCGGGGGCAAAAGCGAGTCAAAGTCTGCCAAACTCCGGTGTTGTGGCTGTACTTGCTCAAATGTTAACGGAAGTCAGCAACAGACGGACAGTGTGGGCAGTGGATGCGATCGCCAACTTGGCTGACAACGACGACGTCAGGGTCGCGATCGCCAACAAGGTCCTCTGATTGGGCTCTTGCACTCCGGATCAAACGTCCAAACTGGAGTAGCAGCCTATTTGCACTGGGTCGCTTAGCGTGCGATAACAAGACGAACAGTGTAGCCATTGAGACGGGCGATCTCGTATCTCGTCGAGCTGTTGGTTGCTGAAACAAATACCGAGAAGACGTTTGCTCCGTAAGCACTAAGCTGCCAGTGGGATATCAATCGGAAAGGAAGAGGGTACCGGTATTACTGGGCTGACTGGGCTGCTTCGAGACGGCAGCAACGCGTAGAAGGAGCGTGCAGCGGCCTCACTGGGCTGGTATTCCAAGAGCGAAGCAGATGCTTGGCTCATCGTGAAGCAGACGGCGATCCCGCTGCTTGTCGCGTCCACACAGTCCAGTTCCGAGGAGCTGAAGGCAAGCGCAACCGCCACGCTATCTAGTCTCGGTGCAGTTGAAAGCATCTGCCCTGTGCTCGCGAAAGAGGGGGCGATCGCACCTTTGACCAGGCTTCTTCGAACCGAGGATGAAGAGCAGAAGCGAAACGCCGCGAGTGCTCTGGCCAATGTTGCTGTAAACAATACAAGCAACTGCGAAGAAATAATGGACGAAGGAGGGATGGATCCCTTAGTGGAGATATTGCGAGGTGGAACTGGAAAAGTATTGGAAAATGCAGTATTCGTGGTAGGCAGTATTGCTGGCTGCAGTAAGCGCCACTGCAAGGCTGTCGAGAAGCTCGGAGTCGTTCCGCTTTTGGTGAAGATGCTGCACGATGGCGATTTGGAGCTGAAGGAGCATGCTGCGTTTGCGCTGGAAGGGCTTACAAGATCTAGCGAGACCGCCTTGGCAGCCACCTCGGACTTAATTGAGTTGCTCCGTGCTGTAAAAGAGTTTGGACGGGTTGCTGATGACATTGCCAGAAAGAAAATAACACGATGTGGCGGTGTGTCGGCTCTTCTGGGGCTTGTACAGTCCGACAGCGACGTGCTGAACGATGAAGCCGCGTTTGCTTTGACTTGCGTCACTTAGATCAAGCCCGTCAGAAACGTTATCAAGGAAGAAGGAGGCATTAAAGTGGTCAGAGCTCTTTGTCGCCGCGGAACGAGTTACCAGAAACGCATTGCAGCGGAAGTGTTATCCATTTTGGATAGAAGCTGCCACCCCATTAAGAAACGAGCGCGTCGTGGCAAGGCGAGAAAAGGAGACCTCGTGCAATGGTGAGAGGGAGTGTCTTAAGCGTGTAGGCGAGATTCTGCATGAAGTATCAGTAGCCAAATGGGAGTTTTACCAATCGAGATTGCTAATTTTTTGGTTGTGTCAACAAAGGCGACTGCTGCTCCGTGTGCGATTCCAGATCTCTGTAAAAGAAAAGAGAAAACGATACGGTTAGATGGATATCAGGCAAGTAAGTAGACACGAGACATACAGGATCTCCTCGATTTTGTCCCACTTGGTCGACGTTGTCCGCAGTTTGTCGACCGCTTCAGCAAGTCGATGACGCCGGATCATCGCCTCCGTTGCAGCTTGTTGTCGCGCCTTCAGCAACGCTTTCTTCCGCTCCTTGACTGCCTTTGATCGGGCATCTGCGGACGTGATCCGTCGCATTAATTGCTCCCGCGCATACGCTTCCATTCGTTGAATCCTCGCCACATTCTGCTCCTTCTGAGTGATCGCCAATTGGTGTTCAACTTGAGCGAGTAATCGACCCTTCTCTCGTTCTTGTTGTGTCGTCTCCATCTTCGTTTCTAGCTGCTCGCGCTTTGCCAGCAACTCGCTTACATGCTTTTGTCGTAATGCGTGTGCAGCGTCGAGTCTTTTTTGCCGAACTTGGTCTTCTTGTTTGGACTTTGCAGCTCGTTCTTTAAGATCGTTTGTCGTTTTCTTCTCAATCTCTCGTGCTCGATCCGCCGCTGCTGCTTGCTTAGCGGTCACCTCCTGCTTCTTACGCGCGATGGTCAATTCATTCTGATACGTGACGTTCTGGATACGCGACTTGGCTTTCTCTCTCCGCTCCTGCGCTTCGTGATGCCGCCGTTTGCTCGCATTCTCCATCTTCAACGCCACTTGTCGCTCTTTTTCCACCATTCTCCTTCGGTTTGCAGCCACTTGTTCCTCCTGCTGCCTCATTAATTCTTCAGTGTGTGCCTGCCAAGCATCGGCATTCTGCTGTCGCTCTAGATCGCGCTGTGCTGCTTCTAGCGCTCGTAGACGCGTCTTCTCTTTGGCCTCCTCCGCAAAGACTCGTTCACGTTCGGCTTCCGATCGTCTCCGAGCTTTGCGCTCTCGAGCTTCTTGATCTTCATCTCGTTTCTTTGTCAACTCCTTCTCGTGCTTGGCAGCTGCCAACTGCATCCTGCGTGTCTTCATCTTGCGCTGCTGCTCTTCTTGTCGTTTGGCTTCTTCAGCAGCTCGTTGAGCGTTCTCTTCCTGGAGTCGAGCCAGCTTTGCCTCCATTTCTATCGCGTTCTGAATATCTTTCTGCTGGCGAAGCTTGATCTTTGCAAGTCGTCGCTCTTCTAGTTGCAGCAGCGTCGAGCCAGCCAGAGCTTCCGGCTCCTCCGAGTTCCCTTCCCAATGCCTCGCAGACTGCAGACGTCGAGGTGGGAAACCTGGAGCCACTTGCTGCTGCAACATTGGAACTGGGCTTGTGTTCCCCGTTCCAGCCAGTAGTGCTGTGGAAGGCGGCGCTGGTCCCAAGCCGTTGATAATTGCCTCGCGTTCCGCTCGCACAGTCTCCACTTTCTGCTGACGTAGCTGTTCGAAGTGCTCGTGACGAAGCACCGCCGCCTCCTTCTCCACCAAAGAATACTTGCGACTGACGCCTTGGTCCAGAAACTCCACTACCGTCTTGGGGAGCAGCTCGCTCGGTTTAAATCCCATGCGACGACACGCTTCCAAGCTTCGAGGCGAGTTGATACGCGCCCCCGTTGCGACACAATCGAGGATCGTCACATTTTTGCTTTCACGCTTTTGCGCCTCCCATCCAGATCCCCCAGACCCCTGCATACTAACAACACAGGTGGGGATTCACTCGAAGCTGCAGATTAGAACTGCCAGTTTTCTAGTCGACAGCAGCACACACTACAAATAGGCCACTCACTCCCTCCCGATAGAATTCTAACCATCTTGTTCAGAGGTATAAAAAAAAACTTACGAACAGTCCAACGATTAATTGTCTAGTTGCGTTTCTTCTTCTTGCCACGACGTTCACGACCCTTCTGTGCGTTGGGGTTCATGCGGCCGTAGCCCACCTGAATTCCTGTCTGCTTCTCGGCCTTGACGCCCAGATCGTGCGCTACGTTCTCGCCGAACGCGCTCTGCATGACCTTCTTGTGCTGACGCTGACGCTGGCCCCAGATACCGACCAGAAGCTGATCCTCACGCAGCAGCAAGTCTCCATTTCGACCGCCCTTGGGCTTGGGCAGGGAGAACTTGGTGCCTGAAAGCTTCGTGGGGCGATTCGCTCGCGTGTAGAACGTCATGTGGCCGTCACGGTCGAGACTGTACGACACGCGCTCCATCGTGCTGTTACCGCACTTGGGACAGAACATACGATCCATCTCGGTGGATGTCGTGAAGCAAGCGATGCAGCGCAAGATCCACTGCTTCACGCGCTTGATGATCATTCCTTCCGTCGACAGAAGACGCAGTCCAATCTGCAGCATCACGTTCTGCATGGAGAAATCCGTCGTGATGCACGCAACAGGCAGTCGAGACGAGATCTCCTCGAGTCCTTTGCCGTCTCCGAATGGAGAAGCTGTGAACTTGGCGAAGTTGTCGCCAGTGATCCAGTTCTTGCCGTCATCCTCAGCGGCACCAGCGTTGCTGGACGCTGCGAACCCTCCCATAATGCGCGACTTGACGTCAGCGTTACGGATCTCCTCGCTGATCACCTGTTCGACCACCGGTTCCTCAGCTTCCTCGTCCTCGGTGGGTTCCTCACTCTCCGTCTTCTCTTCGTGGACGAACGAGCAGTCGTCGCCGTACTTGCAGCCTTCGGGGGTGTTAAAGAAGCGACACGGAATGTCGACCTTCTTTCTGGGAGTCTCAGCGCCATCCTCAGCACTGGCAGCGGCCGCTTCGTCGTGTGTAAATCTGCACTCGTCTCCGTACTTACAACCCATAGCCGTGCCGAAATATTTGCACGGAATGTTGGTCTGCGAACCACCGACGATCTTGCCATTGGCTGCACGCGTGACAGTCTGTGAGAGCTTAGGGCTGGTGCGCAAATGGTCGGCACCGTTGGCCTCGACCTCCAGTTGATAGGACAGCGCCATGACACGCAGATCCGTGAGCGAGAGGTACGTAAAGTCTCCAGTCTTGCGCGAAAAGTTGACAACAGCCTTCATGGCCTCAGCTGACGGCTCACGAGTCTGCAGAGTGAACGGGAGTCGCTCCAGAATGGCACGCGACTTCTTATCGCGGATCTCGTCCAGCACATCAGGGACTGTCCAGAAATTCTGCCAGAGGAGAGAAAAGCATGACCCGTGGTGAGTTTTTCGATGCAATTTCGAGTGGTTAGCGGTTATCTTCTCTGCTTTATGGTTAAACAACTTACTTCGGCTAGTACGGCCAGGTTAGTGCCCTTGATGATTGCACCAGAGTCGATGACCAAGTGAAGAACCTTCTTCTTCGTCGTCTTAGAGGGTTCCGGAGCTGCTGGGGCTGCTGCAGCTGCAGCGTATGAGAACGCAGGAGTACTGGGCTGCTCTGCAGCCTTTGGGCTCAGCGTCGCGGCCTCCACCGCTGCTGTAGCCTCAACTCGTTGGTCCGCCATCAAAGTGATATGCCAAATGGCTGCACCTCTTGATGCCAACCAAAGTGATCTGTTTTCCAGCCAATAGAGTGTCGTCAAATGTTTTTGCACCAATCGACAAGCTGATTTATTGTCCAGTGAGAACGTCGTAAGAATGTTCTATTTCTGCGAATGAATTAGACAGGATCTTGACAGCTAACTATTCAACATGGGGGAGCTGCTGTGTTTTCACCCCATTTTTACGATACAAAAGCTGACACCCGGTCCCTCTTGAAGCGAAGAGCTGGTCGTGCTCCGCTTTCACATACCAAACGCAAGTGAAAGATCGCCAAAAGTCGATCGAAGATCTCTTCCAAGCAGCAGCCATGGCGCATGTGTTCGGCGACAACGAGAAGGAGTCCGACTTCGGCTACGTGTACAAGGTCTCAGGCCCGCGTACGTGGCTCTCCCCCTTACCCCTCGTCGTCTCCTGACGCCGTTTTTTAACCTTCTTCCTGTGCTGCAACAGTGGTGATCGCCGAGAACATGCATGGCGCTGCCATGTACGAGCTGGTACGCTGCCGATTGGGTGTTAAACGACCTTGTAGCTTCATTAGATGACCGAGGCTTGACTTGTTGTAGGTGCGTGTGGGCCACGACAAACTCGTGGGCGAGATCATCAAGCTGGAGAACACGAATGCCTCCATCCAAGTGTACGAAGATACGTCCGGTCTGACGGTGGGTGACCCCGTGGAGCGTCGCAAACAGCCTTTGTCAGTGGAACTGGGTCCTGGTATTGTGGACAACATCTTCGACGGTATCCAGCGTCCTCTGCACGCCATTAGCGACCTCACCAAGGACGTGTACATCCCTCGTGGAGTGGATGTGGCCTCGTTGAACGCCGACAAGAAGTGGCGCTACAAGCCTGTGAACTTCCGTGAAGGAGACCCCATCTCCGGTGGCGACATCTTCGGTCTGGTGCACGAGAACGACATTTTGCACTCGCACAAGATCATGTGTCCGCCCAATGTCTTCGGTACTGTGGTCAAGATCTACGGCTCTGGCACCGACAACAACGAGCAGTTCACCCTCAAGGACACGGTCCTTGAAGTGCGCGACGACACGACTGGGACCACCCACAAGCTCGGACTCTCGCACATGTGGCCCGTGCGAAAGCCACGTCCAGTAGCCGAGAAGCTCGCCGGTAACGTGGCCTTGACCACAGGTCAACGTATCATTGACGCGCTGTTCCCTTCTGTGCTGGGAGGAACGTGTGCTGTGCCTGGAGCTTTCGGCTGCGGCAAGACTGTCATCTCTCAGGCTCTGTCCAAGCACTCGAACTCGGACGCTATTGTGTACGTGGGCTGTGGCGAACGTGGCAACGAGATGGCTGAAGTGCTCAACGATTTTCCTGAGCTCACGATGACTATCAACGACCGTGAAGTGCCCATTATGAAGCGTACGACGCTGGTGGCCAACACCAGTAACATGCCTGTGGCTGCTCGTGAGGCCTCGATTTACACGGGTATCACGCTGGCCGAGTACTTCCGTGACCAGGGGATGAACGTGTCGATGATGGCCGACTCGACCAGTCGGTGGGCTGAGGCTCTGCGTGAAATCTCGGGTCGTCTGGGTGAAATGCCGGCTGATAGCGGCTACCCTGCCTATCTGGGAGCTCGTCTGGCTGCGTTCTACGAACGTGCTGGTCGTGTGGCGTGTTTGGGAAGCCCCAAACGTGAGGGTAGCGTCACTGTGGTGGGTGCCGTGTCGCCCCCTGGTGGCGATTTCTCGGACCCTGTGACGGCTGCGACTCTGAGTATCGTGCAGGTCTTCTGGGGTCTGGACAAGAAGCTGGCTCAGCGTAAACACTTTCCGTCGGTGAACTGGCTGATCAGTTACACAAAGTACATGCGGGTGTTGGAGCCCTTCTTTAACAAGATCGACCCAGAATACTCGACGCTGCGTACCAGATGCCAGGAAATCTTGCAGAAGGAAGACAATTTGACAGAAATCGTGCAGTTGGTCGGCAAGGAGTCGCTGTCCGAGGATCAGAAGGTGATCATGGAAGTGGCCAAGATCATCCGTGAGGATTTCCTGCAGCAGAACGCCTTCTCGGACTACGACTTCACGTGTCCATTGGTCAAGAGTGTGGGGATGCTGCGATCGATCATCCTGTTCTACAACTTGAGCCAGAAGGCCATCGCGGACTCGCCTCCCGACGCCAAGGTGACGTGGGCACAGATCAAGACGTCCATGAACCCGGTGCTGCAGAAGATCATCCAGACCAAGTTCCAGTTGCCCAAGCAGCCAGAGGCCGAGCTCAAGGCTTTCTTCAGTGGCTTGGACGAGGAGGTGGAGCAGGCGTTCCAGACGCTCTCAGACTAATGAGTACAGGTCGTCATGGGAGTATTGGACGCGCAAAGCATTTGCATTACGTTCGAGTAATTTGTTGATTAACTCGGACCATTTGGTTAATTTTTGGATTAAACCTCCTCTATGATTGGGTCTACTCCATAAACAGCTGCGACATCTGATTCGCCATAATTTCGTCACTAAAATAAACAAGTCAGACGTTACTTTGGCATTTGACCTGTGCTCCGTGAGTGAGTTGCATCATGGGCAATAAACCCTCCTCTGAGCATGGGAACCCGCACTCGAGAGACGCCCCGCTCCCCACGCGTCTAGCGCCCAAGTACCAGCGACGCAAGGGCGGAAATGGGTACGTACGCAGGCTGTATCATAATGCAGACCTTGGGCGCAATAGATCACTGACACTTCACGTAATCTGCAGCAACAGCAAGTCGTCTCAGCCCACAGCCAGCGAGCAGCGAACAGGTAGAATGCAGCTATTGAAGTTGCAGCAATGTAAGTTGCAGCAATGCTGACGTACGGGGACTGACACACACTCGTTATGTTGCAGCTCCACCTCCCCAGGAGGCACCTCCTCCTTCTCCGTCCAGTTCGACAGCGTCTACTCCCACCGAGGATCAAATTATTTCCAATTGGAAGCTTTTCAACGACCTCGAGAACCGAGAGGAGGCCGAAGTGGTGAGTTGCCAGCCAATGCTTTAATTCTTTTTATACAAGTTGGATCTGATTTTTGTCTTTTGCTGTTTGCGTAATTCTGCAGTTGGAGCTGTCACTTTTCTTGGATGCACTCGTGAACTACATCCCCGGTCTGGACGACGGCAAGCAAAAGCCGACAGAGCCCCACCCAGTGTCCCAACAGGACATGGGCAACATCGATATCGCCAACATGTACGTGCAGGGAGACGAGCTGGACGAGGTTATCACACTCAAGAACGTGGAAAGCCTCATCGACTCGTGTCGAAATGGCCGCAAGATCCCACGTAACGTCGTGGTGCGTGTGATTAATGAAGCCATCGTGCTGTTCCGCAAGGATCCGACTATGGTGGAGTTCCACATCGCTCCTGCGAACCACATCACCATCATCGGAGACTTGCACGGACAACTGGACGACTTGCTGCTGATCCTCCGTGAGAACGGGCTGCCATCCGAGAGCAACCCGTACTTGTTCAACGGAGACTTTGTGGATCGTGGTGACCGCGGCGTGGAGATCGCCGTCATCATTTACCTCTTCAAACTGCTGTACCCACGGCACGTACTGCTGAACCGTGGCAACCACGAAGAGAACTCGATCACTCAAGTGTTTGGCTTCATGAAGGAGTGCGAGGTCAAGTACGACCGATTCGTGTACGATCTCTTCTGTGAGAGCTTCCGCTATCTCCCATTGGCCACACTCATTGACGACCGTGTGCTCGTGGTGCATGGAGGAATTCCTCGTGAGAATATTCTAGTCAAGGACCTGAACACACTGGAACGTGCTGGATACGATCTCACGCGATACCGCACAAAGCCCAAGAGCCGCAAGGACCGCGAACCTCATCGCAAGATGCAGATCATCCGCGACTTGTTGTGGAGCGATCCGAAGGCCTCCAAGGGCTACGAAGAGAACAAACGTGGCGCTGGTACAATCTACGGTCCTGATATCGTGCAGAAGTTCATGACCAAGAACAAATTGGCTCTGGTTGTGCGCTCCCACGAGTGTGTCCCGCGGGGTTTCGACTGGCCATACAGGGAGAAGGGGATGCTGGTTACGCTGTTCTCAGCGTCCAACTACTGCGGTAAAGCCAACAACCTGGGCTGCTTTATGCGCGTCCCTTCTGGCAAGGACAAACCTGCCTTCTTCCAGTACATGGCGAGTGCCGAGAGTCGCGACATGGCCGTGTCCAACCTGGATGCTCTCTTCTCGCTCATTATCCAGTACCGAGCTGACTTGGTAGCGGAGTTTGAGCACTTTGACCAGGAGAAATCGGGTAAGCTCGCAGTTCAGACGTGGGGCACCATCATGGAGGACGTGCTGGACTTGTCGTTGGACTGGAAAGCTCTTCAGCCGTTGCTGACTGCGCTGGATGAAGAAGGATTGGTGCCCTACTACGACTTCTTGGACCGATACAACGCGGAAGGAGCAGTGAAACGCTCTGAGAGCGAGGAGAAGGCCGACCCGGAGCGTGAGAAGCAACGAAGCGCCTTCAACTCGCTGTACCGACATCGCTCTCGTCTTGAGGCTCTCTTCCGTGTACTGGATCGTGACGGCAACGGTACAATTTCTGTGGACGAGTTGGAGAATGGTATCAAGGTGTTGAACGAGCATTTGCCTCCTGGAACGAAGCCTTTCAGCACCAACGGTATGGACTACATGCGTATGATGGACTTCAGTCACGACAACGAGATCAACATCAACGAGTTCATGGAAGGATTCCGTATCAACGCCAAGCTCACAGTTCACGCAAAGTGGAAACGCGCCAAAAAGAAGATTAAGGCGCTCAGTGCCATCGGTGCATTGCGTGGGTTCTCACTGCCCAGTAGCGCTACAGCAGCTGCGTCTGGTGGATCGGGTGGTGTAGTAATAGCCACCCTCGACGAGGCTGACGAGCTAGCAGAAGCCAATCTCAACTCTCCTGTGTCGGATCCGGAGCTTATGACAGTTCCGAATGCCTCTGCACCCCCGAAATTCACCCGACATGGCAGTGTACAGATCATCGCTCCGTCTGCTGCAGTGACTGCGCCCATGGATCTCAACGACGTTGAAGTGGATCTCGATGAAGGCGCAGAAATTGTCGAGGAACGCAAGTAAACAGTGCAAAGCTGCATTAGAAAAAAATGTCATTTTGCTGTATACACGTATACCATAGTCTTTTTTTTGTAAATGTTATCGTCCATGCGCTGAGTACATGTATATGAATTGTCCAGGTGGCCATCCATGTATTGTCCAGGCTGTAAAATTACCGACCTGAAAATTATAAATTACGGGTTGTGTAAAATACATGTATTATGCATGTAAAATGTCCATGCTTCTCAACGATTTTGAGGGCTACCACAGCCACTCACTTCACTTTCGATAAGCCGGAGCTTCCGGTACCGTCGTCGCTGTGCACGTCGTTGCCGCCCTCCCCCGCTCCGATATGTCGGATAGCAAGTCTGAAACTCCCCCACTGGAGCCTCCCGCGCCCTCTTCACTGCCGACGCCGCCATCACCGGCCTCAGAAACCGCGACAGGTCAGCCAGAGGTGCGTTGCATAACTACCTGATCTCATACGTATGTCGGTTTTGCTAACTACGTGCCCTCAACAGGCTAGCTCGAGCGAAGAGGCGTCAGATGCTGCTCCTTCCGCTCCTATCGAACTCTGCAGAAGGCTCTGAGAACTCCGACGAGTCGGGCACCGACAATGCGGAACGTCCATGCAGCGTCCAGGTTTCAGATTGTCCAGTGCCTGTTTGTGCCCCGGAAGCCCTTCACTCAAGCTGGGCCGACTGGGCGGTCTATTTGAAGAAGTACGCATCTTCAACGCGGCAGATCATCCGAGTTTCCATGACTGTGAGCTGCGACTTGCGGAACAAGCGGCTGGCTAAAACTGTCGCTGCACGAGAAGGTCTTGACGTACCATACGTTCCGACCCAGTGGGCAACGTACCAGCGCACATATATTTGTACGCATGGGTGGCGGACGAAGGATCGGAGCACAGGTGTGCGGCCGAAGCAGTTTGTTCGTGGCACTGGGTGTCCTTTTCGGTTCGTGGTTTAATTCGTGGAAGAGGAAGGCCAGTGGCTGCTTCGAGTGAGGAACGGGATTTACCACCACAACCACGTCGTGGGTACCGCCCACTTCAAAACTTACGCAGAGAACCGAAAGTTGGAGGATTCTGAGACAAGGTCCACCGTGCGCGAAATGGTGAAGTACGGTCGCAAGCGCGCTCGTATTTACGAGTACCTGCTCGACAAAGGGGAAAGCCTGGTTAAGAAAGACGTGGACAACATTGTCCAGCGTGTCAAGGCCGAGTTTCGAGGCGGACTCGACGATGATGATACCTGCGCACAAGCACTTACCGAGTTTGCAGCGATGGATGGCAACGTGGCGACTGTGGACGAGACTGACGCTGGGCACTCCGGTGTCATCAGCATGACTTCGAGGCACCAGCGAGACATGACCGTACGCTTCCCCGAGTTGTTGCTAGTGGATTGTACTCACAAGACCAACCGGTAGGTTATATCTATGTATTGTCTAGGTATTGTCCATGTATTGTCCATCTATTGATCTTTATCTCATATCAATCTGCTCGTGTGTTCTAGGTACAACTACCAACTGTGTAGATAATAAGATCGGCGAAAAGGTGCAAGTTATCATGGTCGATAAAGGCTTGCAAGAGATTCGCGTACTGAAGAAGTACTCCCCCAAGGCGCGTGTGTTGATCTGCTTCTTTCATGTGATCAAGTACCTGCGCTCAGCTTCCAGAAAGCCTGAGTATGGGCAGATCTCGCAAGATGATCATGATGCAATCGATACACTCGTGCATAATATGGTGTACTCCGTGAATGAAGACATATACACAAAGAATTGGGAGTCGATGAAGACACTGTGCGCACAGGTACGATTCAATAGCTTTCTGGAATACATGGATGAAAACTGGAATGAATGTACAGACATGTGGGTCATGTACAAACGGGCTCGGCTTGCACATTTGCGCGTCCACACTAACAACCACTTGGAGAATTGGTTCGGCCACTTTAAGGATTCGGTTACCCACACAATGTCGATGACTGAAACGATCAAGGCTCTCGTGGGAGCTGACGCACGAATGTCTAGTGAGTATTTGTTCCGCAAGAATCGCGTGGGACTGCGAGTAAACCGAAACTACGATGAAAAGCTGTGTCAAGTGCTGCGGTTTACGACTCACTTTGTCGCAGAGCACGTTCAGAAGGAGTATTTGATGGCCATGTCCAAGGCCGAAGTTTTCGTCTACGATACGGTCTCCAAGCCTGGCTTCGTGGAGGTATCTGGAAAACACAAGGAGCATTATGTGGACTTGTCAAACTGGAGCTGTTCGTGTTCCTTCGCGTGTGCTATGCGTTTACCCTGTCAGCATGCTATCGCCTACCGAAAGTGGAAAAAGGTGTCCGGAAGTGTCATTCCATTGAGTCGGATCCATGAGCGGTGAGTAGCTGAGCCTATGGCGATGTCCATGTACTATCCATGCATCGTACATGTTTCGTCCAGTAATTAGCATGTCGTGCTGGCATTCCCTTCGATACGAATGTGTACAGGTGGTTACATCCTGCAGAGCTAGTGTAATGGGCCCAACTCCAATTACATAAGTAGGTAGATACTTCTTTAGTTATTACATAAGTAGGTAAAGTGGCACACGGGTAGCGTGTGCCAAAGTGTCATCATCTGATTGGTTGATAGTGAGGAGCCAGACTCACTTATTGATCTATCAGATATAGACATGTGTTTGAGTGGTTCACACGAGGCCAGGGGTAGCCGCCCTGGTCCTAAATAAACCAGAGTTGAATTTGACACAAACCTAAGACTTGGTTTTATTATTGCGAGCTTCCTCCGCACTATAGTGTAAGCTAGTAACGGTATCTCTTACCCCGTTACACCTGGTAGCACTTAGTAGTCCTTCCAACGACCAAGTCTACGATGAGCCAAGTCCAGATCTCCGGGGCGACCTTGGAGCATGCTGCATTCCCCCATCTCACTCGCGTGGAGTAGGAAGCGCTTCACCGCCTCGTGGCGGTGTCCGGAGACGCTGTCGTCGCATCGCTGCTGAGCTCAGCGACGCCCGACCAGCAACGTCTTGCAGCACAAGAGTTCATGGAACGCGAGCTCGCCGATGCGAATCGGCGGGTGTCAACTCCCTCGCGTCCATCCCAGAATGACGTCGTCAAGATGGAGACGTCTACGTATTCTGGCGCCGGGTGAAAACCGGCTTCCGCTAAACCGGTGGTTCCGCAATATCGACATCGCTATCGCCTCGCGACGCATCGAGGCGTCATCGGCCAAGATGAACTTCCTCCTCTCCCGGTTAACCGGGAAGGCCAAAGAATGGGCCCTCGGGAAGCTGGTTGTCGACCCCGAGGCTTTCTCGACTCTAAAAACTCTCCAGAGCGACTTGCGCCTCGCGTTCGAGCCCCCGCAAGATGAGTCTCGCGTTCGCGCAGAGTTCTTCGCTCTGCGGCAAGGGCAGATGTCCATGCGTGATTACGTCCAGAAGACGCGACATCTGGCGTCATGCATCGTGACCAAGCCAATCGACATGGCCTCGCAAGTCCACGTATTTGTGTTCGGCATGCGCGAGGGTATGACCCGCTACTGCCTCACCAGAGCTGAGCCCTCCTCTCTCGAGGAGGCGTTTGCACTCGCGATTCGCGAGGATTACATGGTCGCTGCATCGTACGCCGCAGCCATACCTGCGGAAGCCCGAGAGTCTACCCCCGAGCCCATGGAGATCGACGCCATCAACGCGTCGAGCAATCGACGTCGCGGGTCCTACCGCGGCAGCGCTGGGCGAAGCAATCGCCCCCTCATTTGCTTCCGCTGTGGGAAGAAAGGTCATCGCGCGGCAAAGTGCGCGCGCCAGCTCCCGTCGTCTCTCACGTCGACGCGGAACACTCCTCGGTCGCTCATTCAAAAAACGACCAGGACCAGTAGGTGCGGGGCGCCCTACTGGCTTTAACGAAGGACCGGGCCCTCCGGTGGCAGCCCAACCTTCGAGCCCTCCCGTGCTCCAAGCACACACCAATGCCACCACTACGCCGGGCGACTCGAGACTGATCATCGTCAGCCTCCACGTCACCGGTGCCCGGCGACCACTGCGCGCGCTCCTTGACTCAGGAGCGACCAACAACTTCTTTCGCGCGTCGTGTTTGTCGGTACTACCCAAGAACGTCCGCGTCCGGAATGGTACGGGCGAGATCCAAGTCAAACTCGCAGACGGTAAGGCTCGCCGCGTTGCGCGGCGTGACGTGTCTTTGTCGTACACGTTCGACGGCTTCCGTAGCAAGGACGACTTCTTGGTGATCGAGATGAACTACGCGTTTGACTGCATCCTAGGCATCCCTTGGCTTGCGCGATATCAGCCAGAGATTGACTGGCTGGCCCAATCAGTCAAGCGTCGACGTGGATTCGACGTGGCGAGGTCTTCACACACCTCTTGGTGGCGCCAAGAGACTGGCCCCACGTCACAGTCGTCGACAAAACAGCAACGACACAAGCAGTGCACAGAGCGAGCGATGGCCCTCTCTGCATGGCTTGTGCTACATTGTTGAACGAAGAGCCCTCACGGTTTCGCGAGGTAGATGATGAGGTGGTTGAGCAGCGGCTCCCACAGTACAAGACGGTGGTCGAGCAGGGGCTTCCACAACACGAGATGATGGTCGAGCAGGGGCTCCCACAACACGAGACAGTGGTCGAGCAGGGGCTCCCACACAACGAGACGGCGGTAGAGCAGAGGTTCCCGCCGAACGATTCAAACCGGAGCCCTTACGTAGGACCTCCACAATCAAGTATTATTGGGTCAGAGTCGGCAAAATCAAACAGTATTATTGGTCAAATATCATTTTATTTAGTGGCCTGGCATTAGCAATTCAACTTCAGCTCGTCCTCAAATCCCACCCG
>NW_003303731.1:1053077-1059238 GCF_000142945.1 Phytophthora infestans T30-4
CCTGGAAGAACTTTCTTCGGGACCTCAAGGCTGGAGACGTCGAGCAAGTATGCTTGGTCACCGAGGCAGTCTCGGTGGATGAGGCGGCAAATGCGGTCGCAACGGACAGTGAACGTTCACGTCCGCTAGGTGCTGAACCTAAGTCTGCTCGAGAGGAATGATTCCAAACGCAGTCTTGGGAGGCCTTGCGGGAGTCAGCGAATCCCGTATACGACACCGCCTGCGAGTACGCCGACGTCTTCCCGGATAAGATCCCCGCCGAGCTACCGGCGGATCGTGGGGTTCAGCATGAGATCGACCTCGCGCCAGGTACGAAGTACTGCGTTACCAGACAATGGCCACTTCCGCGTGATCAAGTGAAAGCGATCGATGACTTCTTCGAGGGCCGCCGAAAGGCGGGTCACGTGCGTGAGAGTACCTCTCACCATTCCAGTCCAACGTTCTGTGTGAAGAAAGCTACAGGGGGATGGCGTATCGTTCACGCATTCAACAAGTTGAATGATGCCACCATCCCCGCGCAGACTCCGATCCCTCGGAAGGACATGGTACTGGACTCCATGGCTGGCAGCGTCATCTACAGCGCCATCGACCTGACCGATGGATTCTATCAGATCCTGATGAGAACATCTGATGTGCCTCTCACCGCCGTAAGTACACCGAGCGGGATGCTCTGGGAGTGGCTCGTGATGCCACAGGGCCTCAAGAACGCGCCTGCCACCTTCAATCGCATGGGCTCTCATGTGCTTCGCCCGCTTCGAGACTTCGCGCCGAGTTACTTCGACGACATCTTCGTGCACAGCCGCGCTGAGGGCAACCTCAATGCCGTGGACGTACATCTAAAACACCTGAGACAAGTCTTCCAGGTGATGCGAGAGAACAAGCTCTACGCAAACCTGAAGAAATGTGTCTTCTGCGCACCGGAGATTCCGGTGTTGGGATGCTACGTGAGCAAGAACGGTGTGCGCGCGGATCCCGAGAAGGTATCGTCTATCTGTGCTTGGCCGACGCCGACAAGCCCCACTGAGTTGCGTCAGTGGCTTGGCATGGCCAATTACTTGCACAAGTACACGAAGAATTACGCTGGGTTGATCCAGCCGCTGTCCTCGCTGCTGAAGAAGGACGTGATCTGGGAGTGGAAATCGGACCACCAAGCTGCATTCGACTCGGTGAAGAAGAGCTTGGCGTCTGCGCCGATACTGAAGCTTGCTGATGACTCAAAGCCATTCCACGTCGTCTGCGACGCGAGCGATTTTGCCATCGGCTGTGCGCTGATGCAGTTCGATGATGACGAACACGAACGCGTTATCAGCTATCAGTCGCGCCAACTGAAGCCAGCCGAGAAGAATTACCCAGTCCACGACAAGGAGCTCCTGGCAATGCGGTACGCTCTGATCAAATTCAGAGTGTACCTGTTCGGTGAACAGTCATTTGCGGTTTACACTGATCACGCATCGCTGCGGACAGCGATGAAGAGCCCTCACTTGTCGCAACGGATGGCCCGTTGGCTGTCATTCTTCTCCGAGTACAACTTCGTTGTTCACTACAAGCCGGGCAAGAATAACATTCTCGCCGACGCGCTGTCTCGGCGTCCGAACTACGATCCCCGTGAAGCGCTAGGACATCAGCTCGCTGATGAGGACGACGACGAATGTGCGGTCTGCGTGTCGTCAGGCATCAACTTGACGTTGACCACGCCCACGCTCCCGCTGGGCGACGAGATTGCTACAGCGTACGATGATGACCCTATATACGGCGCCATCATTCAGCACCTGCGTGCTCCTAGTAGTGACACGCTAAGTGCCCTGTCAAAGACCACGCGGAATCAGATCGATCGATATCGACTGGACGGTAATCTGCTCAAGTACAGCATCGACAGGTTCGATGGTCCTCGAGTCGTCGTCCCAAACGACGCTGATCTACGTGCGCGCATAATCCACGAGTATCATGACGCCCCGACTGGAGGGCATCTCGGTCGCGAGAAGACGTACGCGGCTCTGTCGAGAGACTTCTATTGGCCGCACATGTACAAGTGGGTACGCAAGTGGGTCCGCACATGTGAAACTTGCCAGCGAGTCAAACCGTCTTCGACGTCTCAGGCCCCATTGCGCCCTCTTCCGGTCGCCACGAAAGCCTGGCGCTCCATTTCGATGGACTTCATCTTCGGTCTTCCGCCCGATACAGCCGGGCGCACAGGTGTACTTGTGTTCGTTGATCGTTTCAGCAAGATGGTCCATCTCGTTCCGGTGGCGGCCTCAATCACCGCGGAAGAGTCCGCGGCCCACTTCGTCGACGTGATTTTTCGTCACCACGGCCTGCCGGAGTCTATCGTGTCCGACCGCGACCCGCGTTTTACATCCGCGTTCTGGTCACGCCTCTTCGAGCTCTTGGGAACCAAATTGCTGATGTCAACTGCGGCACATCCGGAGACGGATGGACAAACAGAACGCGTCAACCGCGTCCTTGAAGACGTTCTCCGAAGCTACGCAACTTGTACACGAGCTGGAGCTCGTTCCTACCGCTAGCCGAGTTCGCACTCAACAACGCCGAGCACTCCTCGACGGGTATGACGCCGTTCTTCGTGAACAACGCTCGCCACCCACGTGTTCCGGCACTCCTCGCCGTGGGTCACCCCACGGATGCTGGCGGCTCCACCCTTGGTGGGGGAGAACCTCCTTCGGTCGACATGGATGCTGAAGCTGCGCTCAGCTCTAGGGACAACGTGTCCGTGTCGTGGTCATCACCGGTACGTGAACCGGTGTCTCAGCACGCACCGGTAGCCTCACCGGTGTCAACAAGCCTGCCGGCGCACTCGACTTCAGGGTTATCTTCGGGTGTAGCCAGTGCGAACGCCCTGACTCGTTCTCCGTCCAAGCAGTCCATCGAGCCTCCTCGGCATACTGCATCTCCGATAACGAGATGGACGTCGCAGAACTTGATCGATCCAGGCAGCAAGATTCGTGAGCAAGAAGCTACCACGGCAAACTATACACCGAAACCCTCGGTGCTTCCTGCCGATCGCTCGGCAGTTGCGGAATTCGTCATGCAAAGGCAATCCATCGCAAGGTTCGTCCGCGACGCACTGCAGAACGCAGTGGACAAGCAAAAGGAACAAGCTGATAAGCACGGTCGAAAGAACGTGAATGTATTCAAGATAGGAGATCCCGTTCTCCTATCGACCGAGGGAATCCGCGCTTCCGCCGTGACCAACCTCGGCGCCAACAAACTTGCCCCACGCTTCATCGGTCCTTTTCGTGTAACCAAGGCTGTGGGCGACGCCTACACCTTGGACATCCCGTCATCACTTAGACTCCACCCGACGTTTTACGTCGGGCGACTCAAGCGGTACTTCCCTGCGACGATTCCTGATTCGAGCCAGCAGACGGAGCATGCGTCGGGCGACCAGCCCGACGAGCCTGACGCGCCAGAAAGCCGTCAGCCCCTGGCGCCCGCTCTCGCGGACGATCTCCCTGCTGGGCAGAGCCAAGCACATGCGTCTTCAATCCCCGTAGGCGAGATAACAGCTCCCGATTCGACTGACGAAGCTCCGACGCGATCTGCTCAGCCCGCCAGGCACGATCTTCCGCCCGCTCAGCCACAACCTGAGCGTCCAACGCGCGGTTCGAAGCTGCCTCCACCTCGCCCTGAACGTACAGGGCGTACGCCGTATCATCGTGAAGGCCCACCACCGATAATTGACTCGGTGGGTGATGCGCGCTGGATTGTGGAGCGTATCGCTGACCACGAAGATCCCCACAGCTCGACCGCTCAACGAAACGTCCGTAGTCGTGTTCCTCGCGCGATTCCCGACCGCGCGCCGCTACTTGGTACGTTGGCTCGGTTATCCCCCAGAACATGATACGTGGGAGCCCCGCGCCAACCTTCTCCGCGACGTTCCGGACGTGGTCCACGAGTATGAGACCATGCTGCTTGAGAAGAAGAATTCCGCGGGTCACCCCGCGGAGACCGTGAATGAGATCGAGAACGGCCACGAGTACGACCCGCACGAGGAGGTGACAACGACGCCGCGCTCCGACGCGTGCAACGTCGGCGTGAGCCGCGGCGAAAACTGACACAACTTGTCAGTGCAAGAATGAAAACAAGAAACCACCGGCGACATCGAACCGGTGACCAGTGGGTTGGCAACCCGACACGCTACGACGGCGCCGAAACGACTTCGATTACCAGCGGCGACACGGTGGCCAACAAGTACCTGATTCTGGTGACACCAGCGGGGACAACGTGATGCTCACTTGGGTTGCTCAAGTGGTTGACTTCCGTCGACAAGTCTCATGTCTTCGAGATGTTCAAAGCTATTCCGTTCTGGCAGCAAAAACAATACTCGCGTGAGTGAATGCGCCTGGTGGGAATCGAACCCTGGCGTCCTGACTGGAAGCCCCATGCATTGACCATTGCGCCACGAAGTCGGCTTCGTGAGGTTGCTCATGTCTGTGATCCAAGTGCCTCCAGCTCGGAGTCTTCTAAGTCGTATGTACGCTGGGCACTTCGTCGATGTGTGTCTTGGGAGCCGAGACGCACAGTGACGGTCCTCGCAGTACATCCAGAGCTTGTGGCGCACCTGTCGACCCTGGGCTTGCCCTTGTTACCACCGCCAGCGCGCTGGCGCTGCCGTCCTTCGCGCTGTCTCCGATGTCTCCGCCTTGTCGGTTTTCGAGTTCTTCAAATGTGTTCCGTGCGCTTATGTTGCGTAAGCGCAACTTAGAGAGGAGGGTGATGTAATGGGCCCAACTCCAATTACATAAGTAGGTAGATACTTCTTTAGTTATTACATAAGTAGGTAAAGTGGCACACGGGTAGCGTGTGCCAAAGTGTCATCGTTGTAGACACACGAAATGAATGTTTGCTTGAATATACCATCACTTCATCGCCTTATTGCCTTCTTCTTGCTATGTTTCTTATTATACGTATAGTGTCTTTGCGAGCTAAACACACGGACAGCCGATAAGGCTGATGATGACCTCGCGTGGGATTTAATTCCCATTAAAATGTAGTAAGCATATATTGTGCTCTTAAGCCGGTTAGTCTTGCACAAGGATGCAGTGAAGTCTGTTGGATCTACCCTCGCGTCTCCTCATGTCGATTTTCCGCCGTTTAGCTGTTGGTTTGATAGCCACAAAGATATCGTTGATGTCTCCGATCTTCACTGTGGTCTTGCTGCTGACGTCCACTTTGTTCCAGTATTACCATATTGTTTTCGTGCGAATGCAGTCTATAAGATTCAGTTGCTACGTGAAACGAATACGTACGTTAAGCCTCTAGAGATATTACTTTGAAAGTATGGCATTACAAATCCCTTACTCTGACAATACGGATCGCTGACTCTGACAATACGGATCGCTTACTCTGACAATACGGATCGCTTACTCTGACAATACGGATCGCTTTTTTATTTAGCTTAAAATAAACAGAAAAACAAATTAAATTGTGTATTCAGTTATTCACTGTCCTGTGCACTCTCCGCCCCACTCTCCCACTCGCTCTCCTCCGCGCGTTCTGCTTCTCCCACCTCCCCACCCTCCTCTTCCTCGACTTCTTCTTCGCTTGCGTCCTCACTTTCGTCGTCGCTCTCAGCGTCGACCGCATCATCATTATCTACGTAGAAATCATCATCGCTCTCCTCCTCAATGTTATCACTGTGCTCGACCTCGTCATTCACGCCGTCCTCGTGGTACACGTACGCTAGCTCTTCAGTGTAGCTGGACTTCCCCGGTTTCTTCGGATGGCGGCGGTGGTTATGCTGTACAGCGCGTTTCGCTTCTTGAATTTCCTGTTGCACTTGTGGCAAATCCCCCCACGCGCATCAGCTTCTAGGCGCGCTTTCTTGGACTTGACCTTGTTGGGGTTGTCAGCACAGTAACGGCGGTGGTTGGAGAGATGACGACGCGATGTGCACTGTTGGACGCAATGCTCGCACATGTAGCTTTTGAACACAGCAGCTTCAGTTGCGTCGGCTATCAACAGGCGATCTGACATCCTTAAGAAAATTATCTCAAAGATAAGGTCAATGGAGCTGGCTAATACGCTAAACTATCCCAAATCGGGCTATAAGCTCAAGGCGATTACTGGTTTTAAGATTTACATATACATGTACTTCCGTGGGCATGCACTTGGTGATAGTGAAGTTGTTATCCCTAAGATAATAC